>NC_054538.1:36238257-36538466 GCF_017654505.1 Polyodon spathula | reverse complement strand
AATATACATTTGCTGTATTGTAATTTGTTAAATGTCATTTTATTCCTAGAATACATTTCTCAACAAGACTCAACTCAAGGTATGTGTTGGAGAACTCCAGGGTTTTTTTTTTATTTATTTTTTTGGTTTTTTTTTTGCAGAGTATATTCACTCCCAATAGGAAGCTAGCACCCTGAAATAACAAAAAAGAGAGACAGGTTTGCAATCTGTACGTGGTGTGGGGTCTGCATTTCATGGAATTTACTGGTTATAACCACAATAAACAGATGAACTATTTTGGAAATACGGGGATAAGCCCAAACACATAACATTTTTAATTGATGCTAGTTGGAAATTTGTGAATAAAAAAAAAAAAAAAAAAAAAAAAAAAACAGTATAGATTCCAGCTCACCACACAAACACCAGACACCTTTAACACTTCAAATACATTTGCATGGTTGTTTTACTCCACTTAGCACCACTGTCAGGACTTGGTAAACCATTTTCATTGATAACAATGAATATTAGGGGTGTACAAAAACTCACTACTCGTACTCAGAATTGTCTTTAAAGTAGTATTTATCGTCAGGTATTCAAAAAAATCAATTAATGAATGTGTTGATTTCAAAACAAGGCGGGGGGGGGGGAGACTACAGCCAAGGACAGTTACACTACAAACTACACAGCAACAACAAATAAAATAATCAAAAACAGGATTGGAAATGATGTAGAAAACAAACAAATGCAACCAAATTGTTGCTGATGTCCATAAACTTAAATGCATATATTTAAATGCAAGAAATATTAGAAATACATTTCTAGAATTAGAAGCCATAGTCAATGTGGACAGCTATGATATTATAGGAATAACGAAATCCTAGTTAACTCTGAACGGGGGAGATGAGTTTAACACAGAAGGATATAGCTTAGTTAGGAAAGACAGACCCAATGAAAAGAGGGGGAAGGGCACCTAAAATGACTTCAAATGGGAAATACTGGAATATAATGGCAACAACAGTGAATCAATATGGATTAAATTAAATGAAAACAAATCTAAAAGGTTTAACAGAGGAAGTACATTATAGGTCCCCAAATTCTGATGAACCATTAAATGAACACTTATATGCAAGCATTAAAAAGGGTAAGGAAGGGGGCACCTTAATTATACAAGACTTCAACTTCCCAAACATAAACTGAGACCTCATGCAAATAAATCAAGGGCAGTACATAAACAATACAACAAGAAAGGAATGCAACAGGAGCTTCTAAACAGACTGGAACAGAATACTAATAGATAATGAAGCTGAAAACAATTGGATTAAATTTTGGGATATAATGTTAGAAATGTTGGATAAATGTGTCCCAAAAATTAGAAAAGGTGAACTTAAGAAAAAGAAACCATGGGTAAAATAATTATACAGGTAGTGGACAAAAGAATGGAAACACCAATATAAAGTCACTTAATAGGGCCTTGGGCCACCACATGCGGCCAGTGCGGCCTGTGTGTGCCATGGCATTGAGTCTACCAACCTCTGGAATTCTGCAGGAGGGATGCGGCACCATTCTTCCACAAGAAAGTCAATCAACTCACGTCTGGTTGATGTTGGTGGAAAACACTGTCTCAGGCGTTGTTCCAGAATATCCCATAAACGCTCGACTGGGTTAGGATCTGGTGACCGAGAAGGCCGTGACATATGGATAACGTCAGTGTCATGCTCATCAAACCACTGGGCGACCACACGTGCTCTGTGGATGGGGACACTGTCATCCTGGAAGACACCCACTCACCCACCCACCAGCAGGAAAGAAATGCTGCGACATGGGGTAAAGATGAGCACTCAGTACCATTAAACAGCGATTAGCATTGACCTTGCCTTCTAAGGGAATGAGTGCACCCAAACCATGCCAGGAAAATCACGTTGGAACCAATCACTCAGGGCTGTAGAGTTCTTTAGGCTGGTGCCACATGTGCACTCATCCATTTGTCAAAAACATGGTGAAGGATGATTCATCTAACCATATCACATTTCTCCACTGCTCGGTAGTCCACTGCCTGTGCTCTTTGCAAAACTGGCATTGCCAGGTGTGATGAGCGGTTTGTGTACTGGGTATCCCGCTCTGGAGTGCTCGGCAGACTATTTTTGATTAAACTGGCTGCTCGTGCCCCAGGCTGAAATTTGCAGTCAATTAATCTGCAGTTATTGCCTGTTTTGCCTTGCACTTGAATTATTGCATGGATATCACGATCCTGGAGTATGCGCTTCCGCCCACGGTTGCCCTTTGCTGATGATGTCTTTCCCTTGGAGTTCCATCCCGACATCACCTTAGACACCGTTGCTCGTGAAACATCAGCAAGTTGAGCTGTCTTGGTCACTGAAGCTCCTGCCAAGTCCACCCCAACAATCAACCCTCTTTCAAAGTCACTGAGGTCTCCTCTTGCAGCCATGCTAGCTATAATTATAGGCAATCAGGCCTGTCCTGCATTTTTATACATGACCCCAAGCATGCTGGGATGTTACTTGCTTAATTAACGCATAAGCCACACCTGTGTGGAAGCCCTTGCTTTCAATATATTGGTGTCCTTCATTTACCCAGGTGTTTCCATCTTTTGTCTACTACCTGTATCTTTCTAGTAAATCGAAGGGAGCACTTACAAATAGAATACATACAGGCCTGTAGAGACCTTAAAAAAAAAAAAAAAACTAGAGCCCCTTTCACACTGGCACTTCTACCCGGGTCACAATCCCACGTAGTGAGAACCCATGTACCTGGGTCGTACCCGGGTTAACCAAGGTCCTAGCAACCCACCTCAGGATGTGGGTTGACACACTTTGACCCAAGTTGAGCGACACAAAATGCATGCCGGCCATTCGTAAGCAGACAAACTAACAAACAGTCACGCCTGCGTGAAGGCTTCAGTTCCACAAGGAATGTTTTTGTTTATTCTGTTTAGCCATATTATTGTTGCTTGAGACGTAGTATGAGCCAGATTGAAGAAACATTTGCTCTAATCAACATTTGGGCTGATGGTTCAATCCAGAGAAGCTTGGATGGAAGTGTCCGTAGCAAGCTGCTTCCGGGGCACTGAAACGTGCATTGTGTACTTGCATGTGTCACCCAAGTCAACCCTGCTTTACCAAAAGCAGTGTGAAATTATGTAGCCAAACCACATGACACCGGGTCCTGCCCCAGGTAGGTTCCAACCCAGGTAGAGCACGCCAATGCGAAAGGGGCTTAGGAGAGCAAGAGGGGAATTAGAGAGACAAGTAGTGGTAGACAGTAAACTTAATCCAAAAGGGTTTTCTCAATGTTAATGATAAAAATGAGGAAGCCAGTAGTTTACGTGACAGCAGTGATGATTTAGTGACTAAAAACAACCAAACCACAGATGTACTTAATATTTATACAGTATACCAAAGTTTACAGAATGTACACAAACATCATTAGTTTTTTATAAAAGAGAATGAAGTACTAAGGGAGCTAGTAGCACTTAAAATAAACAAATCATAAGGGAAACTAGAGAACAGATTTTTAAACCAATATGTTACATAATCAACAAATCTATAAATAAAGGAGCTATCCCATTGTACTGGAAGACTGGCAATGTTGTTCCTATATTTAAAAACAGAAATACATTTGACCCTGGGAACTACAGACCTATAAGTTTAACATCAATCATATGTACAATCGTGGAAACTATAATAAGGACCAAAATGGAGGAATATTTGTATTTAACAATCTACTTAGATTTTCAAAAAGCATTTGCCAAAGTACTGCATGAAAGACTATGCCTAAAGATTAAATCAGCAGGAATAAATGGTAAAGTAGCAGCATGGATTCAGAACTGTTTACAAGATAGAAAGCAGAGAGTTCTAAATTAAAGGCAAGGCATCAAAATGGAGCAACGTAACAAGTGGGGTGCCAAAGGGATCAGTATTGGGACCACTGTTATTCCTAATCTATATAAATGACCTGGACCAAGACGTAGTCAGTAAACTATGCAAATTTGCAAACAACACAAAACTGGGAGGGGTAGCCAACTCCCAAATCAGCAACTTTAATAATACAAAGAGATTTAGACAAGATTCAAACTTGTGCTGACACATGGCAGATTAAATGTAATGAGAATAAATGCAAAGTCTTGAACACAGGGCTAAAAAAAAAAAAAACATTAGAGACAAGTACAACGTGAATAGTAACAAAATAGAGGAAGCTACGTACGAAAAGGACTTGGGGGTAGTAATGGATGAAACTCTTAAGCCAACTACAGTGTGGGGAGCGGAGAAGCTATTACAAAAGCAAATAAAATGTTAGGTTATATAGCCAAGACAGTTTAATTAAAACCTAGATAAATTACATTAATTGTACAATGCACTGGTACGACCAAAACTAGAATACAGAGTACAGTTCTGGTCCCCATATCATAAGAAAGAGGCATTGGAAGGAATACAGAGCAGAGCAACACGATTCATTCCAGGATTAAAAGGCATGTCATATGAAGATAGATTGGAAGAGCTGAATCGATATAGCCTAGAAAGAAGGAGAGTCAGAGGGGACTTCATGCAGGTATTTAATATTGTCAAGCAGTTAACAAAGTAACTGTTGAGAATTGTTTTTCACAGGTCACAGAAAACAGAACCAGGGGCCAGTGGTGAAAGCTAAAGGGCATATTCAAAATCAAGGAGAGAAGAAGCTTTTTCACAAAAAGGGTTCCCAGAGGTGTCATTTCTCCTACTTACCTGATTAGGGTTTTTTTTTAATTTTTTTTTCACACCTCAGTGCTAACGGCCCAAGCTGGCACCAATGGCCTTTTCTCGTGCTTGAATTTCTTATCAATTGAGTGTTTAAAAGCCAATTTGAAGAATATTTTCCTCAACCGGGACTGACATTTTTACTGCCGTGGTCAATAAAGAGTGAAATATGTTGCAAAATAAAAAGAAGCATGTTAGTAAAAAGGAAGTCAACTGGAGCAATAGTAAGTAGCCTTACTTCTTGTACTGTACCAAACTAGATACATGGATTGCCTTTTTTTTTTGTAAACAAATTAAATTCCTGGCACTAAAAGACATACTCACTTCATACATTACACAAGCTTATATGTAACAAGGACTGTTTTACTATACAATTACAAGGCCTTGTTTAATTTGCAACACCAAGATTCAGAGCAGTGGATCCTCTGGAATGTGGAGGTTGTGCCAACCAGTTTTTAACAATGTCAAAACCAATATATTTGGACATTTGCATAATAAGAAAAGAATGCACAACCTTGAGATAAGCATAAACCTTACACTCTAATGATAGTTTTTTAAAGTGGCAATAAATGTTGATGTGTTGCTCTGGAACATCTGTGTGTGTGTGTGTGTGTTTTTTTTTTTTTAAAACAATCAAATTAACAGATTATGTTGGAGGCACATTCAGAGGCCGAGAGAGCAAACCACTGAACGTTAACATTTATTTTGCCGTTAATGAAGATTTGCACTCTTTCAAGGTATTCTTTGAGGTAAGCAATGGGAAACTGAAGTGGTATAGTGACAAGAGAACTGTTTCAGTGGAAAGCATATGCCAATTACAATAGCACACAATGGGCACAGGAATGTACCCAGTACAAGCTCTAGCTTGCAGGAAGCTGGAGGCAGAATCAGAGATTCATACCCAGGACACCTGACAGTTCCCCACTTCTACAGCCAAAAAAGAAACAAGGGCGTTAAATCCACAGGTCAAAATTAAATTGGAAGTGCGCTTTTTACAGGTGCAGGGCACCAGATAATATTATCAGGAGGACTGGCAGCTCCCAGCTACAATAAAACACTAATGTAACGAGTGCTGTCAGAAGATGGTGAACAGCTGGATGGAAGACTAAGACTAAAACTACATTCATTAATGCAGGGTGTCCAGTCACAGTACTGATGGGCCATTCCACTCCAGGTTTAACAGGTAAAATGAGATAATTAACTACTTTAGGAGTATGGATGGAGTTTAGTTGGTTCAATTAAACAATTTCCAACAGAGTTGGAACAAAGACCTTGACTAGAACAGCCAAAAAGAAATTAAAATAATTTAAAAAATAAAAAATTAAAAAGTTTGTCTCAATTGATTTTGAATTAACAAAAAAAAAACTACACTCGTTTGAGACAACATTTGAACCACTTCACTATTCACAAAATAACATTCGTTCAATGTATTATTTTCCACATATTTCAAATAATTTACTTTTTACTGTCCTTAAACCTGTCTCACAGTGCCAGTCATGTATTTTTCTTTTTTAAAACGTTCCACTTAAAAGTTTTTTTTTTTAATTGAAATAGTACAATAACAAAATTCCCACACTGTGTTTAAAATGCTCGAGGGAAATACATTGCTGCTTCAATCCAATAGCATACTTCCTATATCTGATAAAAGCCAAAAGCGAGTTATGCAAGTTTTAAATAAACATTTCAGTGAAAATTTTTTACTAAACGGCCATGTCAATGTCAATGTATCCCATACAATTCACAACGATTACCTTAGAAGCAAGCTGTGAAACAGGGCTGGTGGTTTCCTCTTCAACAGCTGTGTCTTTATTCTGAAAACAAAAGCCACTGAATAATTAATAACTGAACGGCATATAAACAAAGACTGTTGTCAATGGGCCTCTTCCTGAAGGGGGAAATGCAGCATATTACAAAAATTATTCTTTATGAAATTTGAGTTTGAAACAATTGTTGAATGTCCCTTTCTATGTGTGTATTCAGTACTTTACATACGTGCGGCTAGCCAAAACCTTTTTTTTTGTCTCTTCAATATTTTGGTTTGTAATTTACTTTTTTTTTTTTTTTTCTAAGATCGTGTGATAATTTTGTCAAATTGGAACAAAACGACTAAGGTAATAATTTAATTCAACATTTCTCTGCACTCGAAGTTGTTTCTTCACATGCTTTAATCATAGTTATTTCAAAACATTGGCATATAAACAGACAGGAGTAAATGACTGACTTAAAAAAGGTCATATCACTTTTGCAATGGCCTGTGCTCTTCCTGTTGCTGCATATTTTAAGACTTCTAAAATTACAGTTTACACTGAACATTCTGCAGTTAGCTTAATTAGCAGACTGCACTGATAATAAGGCAGCTAGAACCGCTAAGGCCATTTCTTTTAAGTGTTTGAGGTGCAAGACATGCCTGTGCACCTCCTGCTTTGTGAATAAGACCTTACAGGAGATCAAAGACAAGTGAAAAATCATTAAGATGAACTAAAGAACTGCTGAAACGATTCATAATATTTAAAAGTAAGAGTGTATAGTGAAGAACTGCCAAGCTGAGAAATAATCAAAAATGAAAATAATCAAAAAATTTTCTCTCACTGGTTATTGCTCTCAATTCTGGTTATGTTTGAAACACCTTTTAAGTTTTTAATCCTTAAAGAGGATCGGTGTGCTGTGAATGTAAACAATGAGTGGGAGAGGAAGCACAAGGCAACACATAACAGTGCGTTTTTTTGTTTTTTTTTACAACAATGCTCCCCTAGACATGTCTTATTACTTTATTATTATACAAATTACATTCTGTTGGCCAATAGCTTCAGAACAATGAGATTAAACTAACAAATATGTTTGTTTCTTCATTACTGATTTTTGGTATTGAATGTTGAAATAATCCAGTTACTACATTATTACATTTGTTGACAAAAGATCATCTACTTCAAGCAATAAATACTGGCATGAAGCATTTACAATGGAAAGCTCAATACAAATTAAATATTCTACATGTTTACGGCCCAGCAGCTTTTGAATTTTTTTTGTAAATCCATTTCAAGTATTACATTCTTGTACTGTGCCCATCAGCACATTTTTATTTATTTTTGGCCAGAACATGTTTATTACACAACACGGTATTACTGATGTATTTGACGTCTACACGAAAGACTTTGGCCCTGTCCGGACTACATAACAGTCCCCGAAACAGTTCTAATTAATCTAGCTCAGAGTCCACACTGAAGAACCGTTTCATGTGTAGTCGAGTTTAATACGTCCACACAAGAATAGTTAGGTTATAGTTTCTAGCAGCGCAATCAACAGTGGAAATGAATACGACAGTAACCCACCAGGCACTGTATTTTATTTTAAAATAATGTGTTATGTTTCATATTAATAGCAATGCATATTGCTGAAATAAAATAAAGCACGTATTATGGAAAAAGTAAATGAGAACACACATGTAGGGCTTGAAGTTTGGGGGTTTTATTTTTAATCAGGTGACATCGTTTCAAACAAACTGACCTGATTCTAGTTTCATAATTAAACTCAGATGCTGTTAATTACAAAACAATCTTTGTTTTTACCTTCACATCTTGCCTGCGCCTAATTCTGTTCCCCTTAATTGTATTTAAAACAGAGGCGACAGATTACGTGAATCGTTCATCCCAATCCATTTTAACTCGCATTTCGTTTTTGCTGGCGCCTAAATTTAACGTTGTGCTTTTGCCATTTTCCCCATTAGTTTAACAGAGATGTCCTAGCAATTTTTAAAGCACAAAAATGAATACCCATTTCGGATAGCAAATCCTTCGGGTATTTAGCCAAAATATCCCAAAGCATTTTGGGATATTGGAGGATACACAGAAAAATGTGGTTTGGTATTAGTGTCCACACTTATGATAAACCGCACTAGCTGATGCGATCTAATTAGAACCGGACTCTAGGATACCTCCTGAGGTGGTCTTGAGTCCAGTATTAAACGCTGTGTAATGTTGACGCAAACCATCTTAGCACTTTTAACAGGGCCAGGGCCTTAATTGTCAGTTATATACTATAATTGCCACGAAAATGTATGTACTGGTGCTACTTCTTAGCGCCTCAAGAATCCTATGTAAAACTTAACAATACGTATTAATGTTGTTGTTATGCATTTTCTACAGGGTCACAGCGTTTGTAAACATGCAAAATAAACAAAATACAAAGAAACAAAAAAGTGCTGCAGACTAACAAACTATTAAAATCAGAAAAAAAACAACCAGCAGACCCTTGACTATTTCTTCCAGTACAACGAAAAGCATGAAGATATTATTATACTGCACTGCTACACATTAAAATAAATAAATAAAATAAATAAATAAATAAATCGCCACACGCTTCTGCGTTACAGTATGTTGTTCAGGTCTTACCTTACATGTCTGTTGCTGTAACGTATTATTTTCCTCCTCCGAAGTATTGTCTAGCAGTACTTTACTTTTGTTGATCTTCCACATTTTTTTTTCTCGGTTTTTGTTGCGCTCGTTTGCTTGTTTCCACTTAGTGTTTTAAATGTACATCTACCGTACTCTTTTTGACACAGGCTTCTGCTACATCAAGGAGTTTGCAAAACCAAATGATTTCCAGCAGAGAAAAGCGCACCGCCAAAAAAAAAAAAAAAACAATACCAAGAATGTAGCTGCTCTGATCATGAGAACTTTCCAGGGGAAAAAAAAAAACGAATCTAATCTCTCTTAACGTAAATTGATGACAGTGTTTAGGAAGATTACTTCTAACAAGTAACAGCCACTGGAATTAAAGGGTCGGTTTGTTAAAGTGTGGAAAACGCGTTCAGGAGTGTTTGTGAGAAAACTTGCAACTCAGACACCTGTGACCTTTACAATATTCTCCTTCCTCCCTGCCACGTTTTTTGTTGTCAAACACCGTTCATTTATTGGCTTTAACTGGTTACCATGGTAAGGGGTTGTAATAAAATGTCAATCCTTGCATGAAGCGCTGAAAAAAATCTTGGAATGTAACAGAAAGAAATGCGCCATAAGAACGCATTTCTTATTTTTTTAAATTTTTTTAAACCTTATGAAATGACCATATAAATTGTGAATGTGTTACTGTATATAACACAATTGGAGGTCTAAACATGTTTTTTTTTTTTTTTTTTTGGGGGGGGGGGGGGACATAAATATACGCGCATAATCACAAAACATTAATCCATGAGTTGTTTAATTTAGTCTGATTTTGATGTACTGTACATAAAGCTTGATAGTCATTGCAGAGACCAACACCAGTTAAGAACAGTTTTGAATATACAACTTTATAATATATATATATATATATATCTATATTTATATATATATATATATATATATAATATATATTTATAATATAGTATAGATATATTTTACGTTTGGGCACAACGAGCTCATAAAAATTGGAGCAATATCTATCCCAGTATAAAAATGCATCAAGCAAGTACTAGAAATAAAGCTTTACGAATTTCTATCTGGGGTGATGTAATGTTTTACTTAAATGGCATACACTGATTTATTTTGCCTGTAGTTATTCAATAATTGAATATTGTCTGGATTGTTAAACTGTAACCAAGTGAACTGCTCCCCTTAGGAACCCCTTGAAAAAGGGTTGTATATTTTAGAGAGTGAAAACTTGAACAAGTAAATTAATTTGTTAAGACCCAGTATGGATTTCATCCTGGGCACTTAAACCTGTCGCAATGAACGACTTCTTTGGACACAAGCTGGTGTGGTTGCATTGGACATAAATCACTGCAACAGCTATGAGAAAATCTGAGCCAGTGTAAATGAACAAATGTAATGGGCTGTGTCTTGCTGCTCACCACCCCAGTGGAACTTGAGAAAACAGCATATATGATATCCACTAGAGACTGAAGAAAACACATTAGACCTCGGTGACCACATTACTGTAGCAGTGCATCACAAAATTGACTAAATTGTTTAAGTGAAGTTTGAGGTAGGTTGGAAGCCCGAACAGTACAGTAGTTATCAGAGTGTGAGGAAAAAAAAAAAAAAAAAAAAAAATCTACAGCGGTGTAACAGAGATGAGACACAAACTGGCAACCACATTGCAAAAAAAAAAACCTGAAACTCAGGTGCAGTACCATGAATCACCATGAGCTTCCAGAAATGGTATTACATACATTTTATATATATATATATATATATATATATATATATATATATATATATATATATATATATATATATATATGGTGGTGTGGTGCTTCTGTAAACAAGACATTCAAAATAAAACACTGTACAAAAACACAACTAACAAACAAAAGCTGGTCTAGAGTAGTTTGGCTGTGCACTAGTCCCCCTACACAGAGAGCTCCACAACCAATAACTTATCCCCTTGACTTTAACTAAACTTAAGTTCCAGACTGCCGTTAGACACGTGAAACTTCCCACATTCTGCTCAACCTGAATGAGCACAAAGGCACTGGCTTTGAACAAAAGATCTGGTTTCAGCTCCTCCTATATACAGGTGGCCATCATCACCAAATTGGCAATTCTAATCAAATTGGAAATGGACACATTTAGCAGGAAGGAGGTTCTAACCCCAGCACTGCCATATTAAAAATAAAAAACAAAGAAAAACTTTATTTAAAAAACCTTAACAAACCAAAGAAATTTCAAAACACACTCTTTCTATGCTTAGCCCTGCCACAACAGGATATAAAAAAAAAAACAGCATTGACAGTCCAAATGGCCTCTTCACATTATTTTATTATGTTCTTACATTCACTCTTCATAAACATAGAAAGGTTAGTATCACAATCTTCCTGATTATTCAGCTTCTCCAAATTGAGTTGGCAAAACACGTTCAAAAATGTTGTTCATAGTGGTTTTAGTCAATAGTTTTTACATACTGTAAGTAACTCACAGAGCAAGAAGTGTGAAAGCATATTGAGATATGAAGTAATTATCAACATGTTAACTATACAAAGACAATATGAACATACCTGCCCGTCTAACTGATGTTGCCTCTAGGCTGCTAATTAAGACAACTATCTCAGTTAGAAAACCAAGACCTTTTATGTAAAAACCTGTTTTGAAGTCAGGGATCTTAAATAGGACAGTTGCTATGGGAACTCATGTTTAATCTTGATAAATCCTGTTCGCTCCCACCCCATGAAAAAGGCTGTTCAACTAGAAAGTAATACAAACGACCTCAAGATGGAGATAATATGGTCACCAGTAACATTTAGGCATTGTACTGTGTGTAACTTTCTTTTATGTGTGCTTTTAATTATGTATAGTTGATAATCCCTTGGTCATTTGTGCTAGACAAGTGCACAAAAATAGTGGAGATTTCTGTGAATCTATATGCATGACTAAACTTTATTAGAGATGTATGGTATTGCAATGATAATTGTTGTATCGACATACTGTAGTTGCACTTATAACACACACACACACACACACACACACACACGTTTGTATTCCTATACTTGTGGGGACTTCTCGTCGACTCTCGCTACATTTTTATTTACTATTTCTAACTCCAGTCAGAAAATCTGCACACAGGGTGAAAGTCGACAACAAACTAAATATTTTTTCACTTTTAATTTTTTTTTTTATGGCATATTTAAATCTTAAAAAGATGTTTTAAAAAGTGGGGACGCCCCACAGCGTCGTTTTTTACAGGAGTTACTATCTTTGTGGGGACATTTTCTCAAATTTTGTCAACACATTGATAGAAATACCTGCCCACACTCCCACAAATACACAATAAAGACTTAGTTTTCTATTTCCGTGCATTTTGAATTACCTCCATAGTGTGACCTTCCTCAATATTGTGGTGTATGGTAATTCTGTTTCAGTGATTAAAAAAGGAATGCACAGCTCAAGGTAAAAAGTCTGACTTCTAAGCAGAAGGTTTATCCCTGGGTTAAATCGTTTCGTAGTTTCTTCAATCCTTCTGTAGCTAATGGGATCTGTTCATTTGATGTAAACAGTGGCAGATCAAAATGCCTCCACTGTTTAGATCATCAAGATTAGGCTCTGTGTAACAATGCACTCAACATCTACTAATGCTTGTGAGTCGCTTTAGTGTATTTCTGTCTGGTAAAATGTCTGGGTTGTATTTTTGATTTAGATCAGCGGTTTTCAAACTGGGGTACGCGTACCTCTGAGGGTACTCGAACGGGTACGCCTACCTCTGGGGGTACTCGAGCGCTCCTCAATTGGTACGCGAGAAAAATCCTGTAATGGCGGACAACGGTTTATTTATTTATTTTCACCATATTGTAGTACTTTGCGACTTAGCAATCAAATTAACAATGTTGAATCCCCATTCAAATAAAACCACAGCCGTACTGGTGTACGTTATCTTTCTGTTGGGCGAGGTTAACTATAAACACCCAATCGGCAGCTGACAGTGAGTGAACGTTGAGCAGCGCACACATGGCTAAACTACGTTTTTAAAACAGCAAGGCAGTGGTTCTGCAGTCTGTAGGCTAAAAAGAGAAATATATAAATATATATATATATATATATATATATATATATATATATATATATATATATATATATATATAATCGTTGTATGATGTTGCTTCTTTTAAAAATGTGTAGTATTTACTAGGTACGTTTGCTTTCTGGAGTTTAAATGTTCAGTGTTTGTAGTTTAGTTTAATCAGTTCAGTGTGTTTTATCTAAGTTTATGTTTTTAAATAACAGTATTGAAGAAATGCGCGACTTTTGTTGAGAATTGCTTTCTGATTTTGTTTTAAATTAGAACCCTCGTTTTGTTTTCAAAAGCATAACCTGTTTTTGGACTCGTTTTGGTCACTTATTGGTCTGGATTTTTAAATAATTTTAGCATTTTTTGTTTTAATTTAGTTTAATTTTAATTAGTTTAACAGCAGTTTTCCATAATTGGCTGAAACTGGCTGAACCCTAGCCCCCCCCCCCCCCCCCCCCCCCTGAGCAGCAAATCGCTCAGTTTACTTTTATTTTTTTTTATTATTTTTTTTTTTTTGTAAATTTGAAGTCCTGTTCCTTCATTTTAAAAGGAAGAATTACATTTTGTGTCTAATGGCTGCACAGATCCCCGACGGTGTAAATTTTAGTGAAATCTGATCAAAATGACTTTAGAATATTTTTCCGTCGTTTGGTAGGTTAACATTCATTTAAATATATAATAATATATATATATATATATATATATATATATATATATATATATATATATATATATATATATATATTCAGTAAACATTAGTAAGTACTTAAGCCTAGTAATTAGAAAATACAATTTTCTTTCTGTTTTCATAGGTATGTTATGACCCTATCTCAGATGGGGGTACACGGTAGACCAGATTTTTTGGAAAGGGGTACAGGGCCTAAAAAGTTTGAAAACAACTGATTTATATGAAAATGATATTTTGATTCTACACAGTAGATCAATAACCCCCAAAAGGGCTATTTTGTTTTACTTTTAAAAGACCTAGTGACTCTTTTTCAATATACAGTACTGCATCTTTTTAAAATAGTGCTAACCCATTTTCGTTTAATTTTGTTCCTCAGTTAACTAGCATGTGTACAAAAAGCTTTCAGATTTTTCTGCTTCCAAAAATAGTGCTTCCTCTGGATTGACTGTGGCTGTAAAACAGTGAAATAGCAGGGGTGCTGATTAAAAAAATAAAATCTCAATTTCTATGAAAAATAATTACCAGTATGATTAAACTCCTAGACTGAAACTTGGAACTATATTGGCTAAAACTGTGTTGCATGGTCAAAAATAGTTTGGGCTATTACCCAAAACAAGCCAACAGTCAAAGACTTATTGCCTCTGACGTAACTGAAGTTAATAGTCAAAACACTGTTGGCCTTTTTGCAGGTATAATAAAACAGGTATTTTTGTGGTTTTCACATTAAAAAGTGTCCCTGATGAGCAATAACATTATTGCCATCTGTTTTTCACTATAAGCCTCAACTTCAGCGAATATTTGTATGTTGTACTATGTGAATAATTATGGTGTATATTTATTTATTTACATCTATATAGCCCCTTTCATCACAAGTGCCTCAAGGCACTTTGCAACATTTTACAATATTAAACAAAATTTAAAAGGCAAAGATAATTCCTATAAAACAGTTAAAAAGCTAAAACGATACACAGTCAGTGCTAAAATAATTCATATTCTACCCTACCTCATTTCAACAGGTATCGCTATTGTCTTAATTATCCAAACTTTTTCCCCCCCGGAGGCTGGTATGAGGCACATCATCATGGACAGTTTTGAGGTACTATTCAGCACAGTCATTTGCAGTTATATTCTGCGTGCCCGATTCATCCTGTAGTTTAGATGGAAGCTGTTGGGTGCTGCTGCAGGCACCAAAATAAACTTCAGCAACTCAACATGCCTGCATTTCTGATTTAAAAATAATAATAAACAAACAGTTTCCTATGTGAGACAATTATTGCAAATGTCTGTGCAGAATCGTGAATTCTGTAATAATTTCTGTGATCGCAGAATTGGGGAATCCTGGTAGGTTTAGTGGTTAAACTTGTTTGTTTATGATTAAAAAACAGTGTAGTGCTGGCTGTAAAGATGTACGCAAAATAAAATAAAGTAGGTGAGTGGAAACTGTTCTCATTCCGTACTGTTTCATACATGCTAACATTCTGACAATTAAATACAGTTCAATATTGAACATTTGATTTGGTATGTTTGATGTTTATAAATAAGGGTTAAATTAACGTTTGGGAAAGGGGGCCCACAGTAAGGTACTGCACTGGATGTCATCTTCCTCTTTCTCCGCCACTGGTGTGATGCACTGCTGTTACAGTCTGAGTTAAGAAAAATGCGCACAAACATGCCTGAGTCTTTTGTGCAGTGGTTAAGATGCTCTTTTGGGGAGTTCATGTTGGTCAGTTTGCACCCAGCCTTTACTCTGTTACACATTAACTGAGTTTGCGGCAGCTACAATATACAATATATTGACCTTTTTTTTTTTTTTTTGCTAATGTTTAGGACTACAATTGATTTCAGGCTGCTGTGATAGCAGTGCAATTGCTGGCAAATGAAAGAACCAAACTATGATTCATCAGGAGAGGGCTCTGTAGCTAAAGCATTTTAAATGCATTTTAATTGCTTGTTATGGGGCACCAGTCGTCTCTAGGGGGTCATCTTATTAAGTGCAGCATTTTCACAGGGACCGACAACTAATCTTGACGGACCACGTCTTCAGTTTAGTTAGAAAGGTTTTTCTTTGTACAGCAGTGGAGTGATATGACCCTGTACAGTATTTCGTAGTGAAATGTATCAACCATTATTTAAATATATGTATAATTTAAATATATGTTATTATTTTACACATTGGTGGACTAATCAAGGTAACAAGTAATTGTAGCTAACAAATAGTTCCATAAATCCTCCTCATTTTGTATATCCATCAGCTATAGCGATCTCAAAAGTACAGTTTTGAAAGAAAAACATGTCGTAGCAAACATATTTTCATTTTAAACCAGACTTTTGATACTTCCCTAGGTCAAAAGAAGTTCTTGGTTTGCTTAGCCTGCCTTTCAGGAAGTCTCTTACTGTTTTGCTTCCTTGGTCATTTAATCTCTGCAGTGTTTTCTGGGTCAAAGCATGTTATTGGGTTGGTCAAGAATTGTTTCCCAGACTAAAAATAATTAGACGTTGGGGTACAAACCCTGTTTTCCACCATGCTGTTGTAGGTCCCCTGTATTTGGGAGGGGACAGTTAAATCAAAGAGCTTTAAAGTAATGGGAAAACTGAGGTCTAGTGGCCCTGAAGTTATTTTGAAGTTAAGTATGTCTAGTTATCATGGTCATAAATCTAGGGGAACCCTTCTTATTGGCTTCTTTGACCCACTCCTAACTTGATACATCTCTGATGTACATTTTAGAGAAACGGCATTTGGTGATGTTGTGGAAATGGGTGAACAGAAAAAGTTTGTGCTGAGCAATGGTGGTGGCTTAGCCGTGGAGAGCTCATTCCTGGTGTAGAACCGGAGGGAGAGGTGGTAGCCAGGAAGGCACCTTCTCTTAGAGGACTACAGTCGGCTGCAGAATGCCTGGTGGCTGCCCCTGTTGGGTGGAAGTGGTGGGTAAGATGGGGGTAAGCTGCTCCCTTAGGAAGAAGTAGAGGGGGTGGCATGAGAGATGCACCTTCCCAGCACCCCAAGGAGACCTGTGCCATCAAGCCAACTGAAGAGAGCCACAGTAAAATTGTAGAGGACCATAGTAGTAGAGAGAAAAGGGCCAGCAGTAAGGGTTAGAGAACTGTAACATAAGCTGCTAAAATCATTACTTGTTTTTGTCTATAATCATTGTTTTTGTTTGGTTGTCTTTGATGGAGTACTTGACAAATAGTGAGCAAGTTTAGAGAACAGAGGGATATGTGTAGTTGTTTTTTTTGTTTGTATTATTTTACAGATGCTTTGTTTGAACTCGGATCACTCGAGTGTGCTGGACGGTCCAAGGGTTGAAAGTCCTGGAGTCAGCAGAATGAGATACTGCCTTTCTGCCTTTGTCTGCGGTCTACTATTCTACTGGTAACTAAAAATATGAATGCTTTATAATATGCATGCATTGTTTGGGCAGCATAAGTTACTATCAATAGATCAGAACTGAGAGAAATGTCAGCTGACCAAGGCAGAATGAACTGGTTTTAGTTTAATTGTGTATTAAAGGGGAAATTGACCAATGTATCCATTTGTATGTTAGTAATTTTAAGCTGTGATTTTTCAGTGTATCGCATCTCTAGAAGAGCTGTAACCAAAGGGTTATATCTATTTTTTGCACCCTGGTATGTATATGTAGTCTTTATTTAGGCCACTTTATTTTACACTTTATTAAACCTTTGCCTATTGCTCTGTTTGATCTGTTATGGTTATGGCAAATTGCAGCTGGGTCATTGTAACTATATTGCGCTGAGAAATATCAGGCTAGCGCTACATAGCACTGTATTATGTACCATTATAAATACATTGTTGAATTTGGTGAACACAATGTTTTGCCTCTTTGAATTACTTGACCTGGCCTACCCTATTTTAAAGAACCTGTGTGCTGCAGTAGAAAGGAACTAGTAAATTATTTAACTAAAATATTTTTGGGTGTAATTCCCAATGGCATAGTCGGGCTACAAAATAATTAGTGTGGGGCACCAATATCCATATTTTGATATGATATCAATATTGTGCGATATCAATAATAATTTTCAGATTGCGATATTTTGAGATTTTAACATGTTTGCTTCATCAATAACTTTTTCAGCAAAACTTGAGAGGATTTGGTGAAATAAACATGGTGTATCTAACTACTAAGCTAAACGTCAGTTTTCTAGAAGTTTTGACAATAATATCAATTTGCTATGCGGTAATTGATTTATTTAAAAAAAAATTGATTCATTTTTCAGCATAATGAAACTGGAAATATAACTAAGGCCTGTGTATTTCACGGGCTGCACGGAAATTTTGAAATTACTCCAATACCCCGATTTTTACAATATTCTTAAGAAATAAAAATACATTTTCATAATTATTAACTGTATTTCATACAAAAAAAATCACATTAACGAAACTGTACAACTCTGATGTGTGCCTGTGTGTATTATTCGCCATACATACAGTACTGTGCAGTGATTATGTCATGTGGCTATATGCAATCTGGGTGGGAAATTAAAATACTACACACTGTAAACAAGAAAATGGATATCTCTAAAAAGTCAAAAAATGTGTCTACAGCAGATCACATAAAGCAGTAAGTTATCCAGCAGGAGTTTTAGACGGCGATGGAGGTAAGCTCTTCTGTAACGACCTGCAGTGTTACTGCAGATCACTACTGGGGCAATCAGATTAAAGTACTCAACGAAAGAGAAAGACGGACATTCCTGAGCAGTACTGCAACTGCTTTACTTGCAAAGAAAAAAAAAACTGTGACTGGCATGTTCCAAAAGTCCACTGAAAACCATGAATCACGAAAACACATTACATTTTGACCTGACAGAGGCTTTTGTTTGCGCAAATATCCCTCTTGAAAAATTGGACAACCAAAAGTTACATAAATTCTTCAGACTGGTGGAGTGATTCCTTCACCAGCCCAGCCGAGACCTGAATACTTACCTAAAGTTGCCAAGATCACAAGCAGGAGATGGAATTGGTAAAACAGTCTGGTTGCTTGTTAGTGGTCACTGACAAGTCGACTCATGTCCAAGATGAGTTTGGGCTACACATTGTATTTGTTTTGCAAGACCTAAATGGTGAGCATGCATCTGACATACTAGAACTGAAAGTTGTCCTTACAGATACACTTTACCCACAGGCTGTTTTTTACAACACTGTTTCACAAACTTTGACATTGATTTTGATCATGTCAGTGCATTTATCTCTATATTTTATGTTTTAAAATAATTATAATAATCTGTACACATAATTTATAAAATAGTTCTGTGCGCATTCTGCAAAATATGATACTTTACTTGTGACACTGCCGTGAATTTTAATGAAAATTCCCACGATTTTAACAGGGCCTTAAATATAACCCACATACACTCACCATAAAGAGAGCATATTGCTACCACAGCTAAAATACTAACACAGTATAGTCACATTTATTTTATATTGAGATACTATAAACCTTATACATACCAGTCGTTGTCAAGCTTATAGGAAAATAATACAGACTAAAGTGTTACTTTGTAGAACCACCTTTGGCAGCAGTGACAGCTGTGAGTGTTTTGGGGTAAGTCTCTACTAGGATTGCACATCTGGATCGTGCAATATTCGCCCATTCTTCTTGGCAAAATTGTTCAAGCTCTGTCAAGTTGGATGGCCATCATTGGTGCACAGCAATCTTCAAGTCTTGCCACAGATTTTCAATTGGATTCAAGTCCAGGCTTTGACTGGGCCACTTGAAGCCATTAACTTTTTTTTTTAAGCCACCCCATGTCGCTTTGGCTGTGTGCTTGGGGTCATTGTCCTGCTGAAAGGTGAATCTCCGTCCTGGTCTTAGGTCTTTTGCAGACTGAAGCAGGTTTTCCTGAAGGATTTGCGTATTTAGTTGTATTTTTTCTCTCTGAACAAATGTCACCAATATAAAAACAGTGCTATTTGTTTCCATTATATCGCTACCCGCCAACTTCCCAAGCCAAGCAAATGTAAATTTAAGCATTGTAGTTTCCCTCATTGTAGCGCTAGCGAAATAATCATGGCCAATTAAAACAACAAAGTTATGCAGTTAACGTTTGACTCGCTTTCCGAATTAGTTGTAAACTGAACGTTCATACCAATGCCATCAACACCCACTCCCAAAGCAAAACAGAAAGTACAAAATGGCGAGCTGACCCTACATTAACACCAGAGCAAAAGAAACAAATCTGCATGTATGCATCTGAAAATAAGAAAGCAAGTCAGCAATGGTCATGTTTTCTTGCCTAAGTGAGGCATATACTGTTAATTGAAGGACAATTTGAGACATTCTAATGGATAAAAACAAATGGCTTACCTTGATGGAATGGGTTGATTTGTTTAACCTGAAAAAGCCTTGACGCAGTCTAGTGACTCTTATACTGCAAATGTTAAAAAAAGTTTTAAAAAGTACGGTAAGAGGTTTGTTAGTTTACGTGCAAGTTTTACACAAATGAAGGCTGACAAACTAAAGCATCAGTTTTGTAAACAGCAGAATAGTTTTTTTTTTTTTTACTTTTCGTTTAAAAAAAAGTGTTTGCCTGTACATATTAGTTGTTTTTTTTTGTTGGTTTTTTTTTTTAATGCTTAAAAAGGAAAGCTGTTGAGATTAAATTGCTTTGTGAAATAAATAGATGGCATCGTTGAATCGGGGATGGTATTCAGCAGGCTTACAGTCGTGCCACAAACAGTAAAGTTCAAATGACCAGTACAGTAACAAAAAAAATAACAAAAAAAGGACACTTTTTGTTGTTATGGAATTGTTAGACATTAAATGAGTGTTTATTTTTGAACTATAAACTGTTCCTCAAAAGTAACTGTAATTGTATAACGAAAAAATAAAATGTTTGAATTTATTGCAGAAATAGAAGGTTGTGTGTGTGTGTTTTGTTTTTTGTTTTTTGGGGGTTTTTTTTGTTGACCCTCACTATAACGCCACCCTTGCTTATTGCCCCTTTTTGCCCATGGCCCTTAGAGTATAAAGAGAGCTGACTGTATTATCAAAAGTTGGAATAAGAAAGGCATTGTAGTTAATCAAGTGAGATGGTGCATGACAGTTTACATTTTTACAAGAAGACTGTCAGTCGAGCTTCACTTTTGTTAGTAAGTTTGAATAAACTTGCCCAAAGGTATACCCATCTCTTTGTTCAAGTTATATTTAACAAGCTATAGCACCTGCTTATATAATTGACATCAGCAACCACTGTACATGGCCTACTGTTTTAGAAATATAATGTAGCTATAAAACAAACTAAAGGGGGAGAGGTTTCTGAAGTACCCTATTGCTTAATACAACTGGTTTAATCTGGTCAACATGATTTTTACTCTGATTGAGGTCTAGTTTCAAGTAGCTCATTAAATATACTGTATGTTGTGACGTTTTCGATAATATTCGCTTCAAACAAAGATATATATATAATGCCTTAAGTATATTTATATATATTGTTTTGTACTACTGTAGAATTTTGTATTACTGTATTCACAGAAGGAATTTGCATGCAATGATCCAGACTGATAGTGTTTCTATGACAACGTATAACACATTTCAGGTCGGACTAGTGGAAATAAACATGGAAAGGTTAAAGTTCAGAATGTGAAGTAGTTTAACCTTTTCAGTGCCACATCAAATAAAAGATTTGTGTGTTCCTGCTGTACCATGATAAAAAAAACGACATTGTCATAAAATCTTTACTAACGCATTTTACAAAAAAAATGACATAAAATGTTTTTATAATCTCATAGAAAACACTTCTGTGCAATGTTACCAAACAGATTTGAACTAAAAATTTGAATTCACTAGCAACTGGGGAGTTTATGACTGCGTGTTGTAAGTTTTTAAAACAGTGCTGTCAAATCCTGACCGTTTATGCATACATATAATAAACACATTATATGACAGGTGTTTGTTTTTTTAAAGAATTGTAATATTTTAGATATTTTAAGCATTGGTATTAAAAACCTGCCTCCATTATACTTTATTGGCGATGACAGCTCACAAGATTGTATTTTACTAATGAGATTAAAATGTGGGCCAACATGAGCAGTTTTTTTTTTTTTTTTTTTTTTTTTTTTGAGTGTCCATACTTATTTGTAGGATGCACAATGTTACAATGTTTATATAACAATATATTTATATAAAAAAAATTCTCCTCATTGGCACATTAGTAGAGACATTAAAATGACAAGATCTATTGTCACAGGCCCTGAAAAGGCTAACAGAAAACATATATGAAAACAAAAACAGTGGGATCATTTAAAAAAAAAATAGTCTAAATTCTTTTTTTATGTTCTTATGTCTTAAGGCTGGATTAGGAGGGTTTACTTAGCCTGCATATTCACCAGACATGGCATCCGTTTCCAGTCTAGCCATGGGGTCCCACTCTTTCCCAACAGGGGGCATTACAATTGTAATCCAGGTGAAAAAGGTTTGTTTATTTTATTTACTTATGTCCAGTGCCTGACGGCGAAACAAACAATAAATAATAATGCTGGTAAGTAATACAGCAGCGTGTATTACTTACATTTATAATCCCTGGGCTCATCCCAAAATAATAGTCCTGTTATTGTATCCCCACATTAAACACAAAACACATATACAAGTCTGCTTAGTGCATCAGTTAGTGATTGTGGTACAATACAGTTTACAGTGATACAAGTGAAGTCCTGTCCCAGGTTTGTGCTGGCCTCTGGCGACAGCTCTGGAACGTGCTAGCCGTCTAGTGACTACAAGCAACTATAGACAGAACAAAACAAACACACACTATTATTCACCACACAAATACAGGTCCTTCCAGGTCACTTATTAATAACCAAACGAAGGAACAGATTACAATTCTCCGTCCCCCTTATATGCTGTCACGCACAATCCCGGTAAACGAATGCAGCTGCCTTTGCAATCTGCGGCTGCTACATTGTTTCTCTTCCAGGTCAATACATTCTTGCAACGGAGGCTCACCTTTTTCCAGACTGACCGGCTTCCCGAACCGGGGAAAGAACTGTCAAACTAGCCCGTCAAAAAAACTCTAAAAAAGTATAATACATTGATAGTACCCTCACAGGTCGGGAGGGAGATTTACAACCAAGGTTCATTGTACAAATATATATTATTTTATCCAGCAAAAGAATAAAGATAACAAACAAACAACTCAGAACAGCTTTGTTTAACTTGTATTCCTAACTGTTGTAGGTTGCATATGTTTGGTTGATCAGTCATTCTGGAATTGTGGGGTTTGTAACTTTGAGGTTCTACTTTGGTAAACAGTAAAATTCTGACTGAATAAATAAGCTTCGTACTGAGTTCACTAACAGTCAGTAGCATATTTCCATTGACAAGGATATTATCAAAAATGATAACTACACAACTTAGCCATTCAGCTGAAAAATAGTTCACAATAGATTTTTAATTAGGGGAATACAAAAAGATCTGTTTCCCCTTATACATTTCATTATGACTTTCCTTCAAACATCTAATTATGCTTAATAGAAACCATTAATCATGACCAGGGGGCTGAAAGGAAGCCAGGTTACTAATCCTTCAGACTTCAAACTGGTGAGTGTATTACCATGTATCTCAAAAGTCATCGAAAAAGGTTACTGCAGAACAATTAAGTATTGGTTAGGAATCATGGCTCCACCATCCATTAAAGTTTAGTGGAGGAAATGTATTTTGACACCACCATCTATTCTACATGGAATTAAAGCTCAACAAAAGAGATTTATTTCTTGGCCTTAAAGGTGTCACATTATTCTGCCACCATGTTCTTCTGCATAAAGTTATTAAATACATCATTAATTAGATTCAAGGGGGAATTCCCTTATAAAAAATTAACATAGTAAAATAATACCAAAGTATACTTGAGCATAATGAACACTTACTAAAGCACAGGTAAGCAATGTAAAAGCCAATATATATATATATATATATATATATATATATATATATATATATATATATATATATATATATATATAAAAAAAACAAATGGCAAAGTATAATATATGCATAGTATCCCACCAGAAAACTGCTAAATTACATTATGTTAAAACTGCAAAAATGACCAAAACTTTGATTAACTTTATCATAGTTTTTCTTTAAAGTACTTTATTCAGTCATTCTTTTCCAGGTGGGAAGCTTTGTGAAGGGTCTTTTTAATTAAAGCTTTTATCACTTGCCACTATATATGCCATTATTTAACCTCCCCCAATCCTTCCACACTTCCCCTCTCTTCCTCCAGCTACACTGGCTCCTTGTTTACCACCGTTGCCTGTTCAAATTCCTTGCACTAATATATAAATCTCTCCATGGCCTTGCCCCATCTTATCTGCCTGCACTTATTTCCTATTATATTCCTCCCCATCCCTTACGCTTCCAATCACAACTGTCCCTCTCTGTCCCATCCTCGCCCTGTGCCCAATCCCGTTTTCATTCCTTCTCTCTTCTTGCTCCCCTTCATTGGAATAAACTCCCACTCAACATAAAACAGACACCCACTGTACGCAGTTTCCACCCCTCCCTTAAAACCCATCTTTTTTTCCCAGCCCATCCTACCCCTACTGCTGGCCCCTGACCTCCTATTATGACCTTGCCTGCCAGATCCTGACCTGGCCTCTGGCCCTTGCCTTCATATAGCTATTAATCTCCTCACCCTCCCCAAATATTCTTAACCTCTTTTTTCACCCTTTTTTTTTTATCATTTTGTACAAAATTCTTAAAACTTGTAAAGGCACTATAGTAAATGCTAAATAAATAAATAAATATTACATATCAAAGGATCATTTTTCCAACAATATACCTCACTCTAAGACCATCGTATAATTAAGGGAGCCAGCACAGTGAGTCATATTCTGATGTATGACTGTTAACGGAACAGAAAAAATGTTTCTAGCTATCTGAACAGACATCCCACAAAAATAAGAAAATGCTTCAGTAAGTGTGCAGTGTAATAAAATGACTGAGTCAGCTCTAGAAATACAATACCACTACATTCTTTGAATTCCTCTCCCCCGTTATCAAAAGACGCAAAGTGCTATCAGCAAGCAACATTAAGAAACAGATTCAGACTATATACCCATACTATGTTTTTAACTAGAACTTGCAGGCATGAAATATTTTGGTAGTTTTGATAGAACGAATATATATATATATATATATATATATATACGATTCTAATATATATATATATATATATAGTATATATATAATACCAGGATTGTAACATTGGAAATTTTGGTCATGGTTTGGTCCAAATAAAACTGAACTATTAAGGCAAACTTTTTTGTATAAATGTATATTATTTATAATTTACTGTTTGTGGTAAATTCTGAATTTGGGGCCTAAGACAGAAGTGTGTGTAAAAGTACTGTAGCTCTACTGGATGGAATCTTAAGTTGTGTTTTGCAAAAGAGCTGGAGGAGAGATGCCAATGCTGAAGGATTGGCTCAACAATGTTTATAGAATTCCAGTAAACTATTATCAGAGATGCTAAAGTCAGAACATCAAAATGATCTGAAAAAAAAAAATTCTTCTCTTAAAATCTACTGTATTTTCATTTCCTAACAGATTTCAGGGCTGTAGCCAGCCCTGAAAAACCACTCAGGCACTTGCCCATGCAACTAATTTTATTCTGCTGCCTTCATTCTGCACATTATTCTCTCGTTTCACTTTTGAGTCAGCAAAAAACATTTAAAAGCTGGTACATTTGTCAGAATTAAAACACAAAAACCATAAACTAGATATCCTTTAAATACTGATATTAAATTGAAATACAGACAGTAGTAAAAACATCAATCAAAGCAACTGTCTGAATACCTGCAACTCACGAGAGAGGAGAGAAGTAGGGGCTACATACAGAGACTCGACATAAATACATAGACACAATTTGAGCATGCAGTATGTAGAGCTGCACACTGCTTGACCCAACAAGACACAACCATTTATAAACCCAATGTTTGGGTCTCAAGACCCAGCTGTGGCAATACCACAGAAGGCCCTACATGTATGAGGCATATTTATATGTAGTAAACAAACACCCCCAAACACCTCAGTCCTCCAAACTATTGTATAGAATTGTAAAAATACATAAACTGAGTCTGCTAAACTGCAGTTCACAAGCCGCTGCTACTAGCGGTTTAGAATTGGAATATTAATAAGCTGGCTTCACTAAACTGTGGACTACCAAGGGAATTTATTATTCCTCGTTAACTAACAGCTATGGTGTTTGAACTGTGCCGTATGGTGTCGCTGTAGTCTATAATGACAGTAAAAGATTTTGAACACAGAGGCTATCGATATCAACGGGATTTGGGAATTAATATATGCATGCAATGGGGGATGACATGCATTTTATTTTGCAGCAAAGCAATGTGTAATAAATAATTAGAAGTATGATTTTAACCGAGACTAGTTATGGCCTTGGGCTTCTAAAATCGAGGCAAACAAGTTTCACTCCAGACGAGTAACATGGAAGGTATTTTGTGTTATACTATTGCTGTTTTGCACCTGTAAGTGAGTGAGTTTGAAGTAACTTACTATAGTTTTTTTAAGTTTTAAAATTTAAGAAAATATTGATACATTTAAGACTGTTTCCCAGAACTACTCTCTTTAAAAAACACTTTGTGACCTGTATTTCTATAAAATTAAATCATTCATAAAGGCACAAATGACTTGCAACCCCTATTAAACACTGATTTAAACTAAATCCATTGGCTGCTTCTGTTGCTGCAAATGCTTCCAAATGGATTTATTGAGATGGCTAATTCAGTATACATGATGATACATTTACAGAAGCTTTTTTTTTTTTTCCAGGAAACATTTTAAAGCAAAAATACAACTGTTAATTGTTCTACTCTAAAAGTGGAATTTTTTCTTAAAATATGAAAATGCAGAACTCAGTAATACTATATAGAGTTTTTGCGTTTGTTCCCATTTTTAAACAGTGTTTGTCATAGATGACTTATTTTCCCAGCGAGTTCCAGTATTATGTGCTCATGGGAACATCAATATGGGAAAGATCAAGTTTCAAACGTTAGTTTTGTTTATACACTACTCAAAAAAGAAATGAGACAAAAATAACAGCATGATGGGGGCTCCCAAGTGGCGCATCCAGTAAAGGCACTCCACATGGAGTGCAGGATGTGCCCCTATAGTCTGGGGATCACAGATTCAAATCCAAGCTATGTCACAGTCAACCATGACCAGGACACAATTGGTTGAGCACTGCCCAGGTAGGGAGAGCTTAGGTCAGCAGGGGAATGGTGGTCTCACCATGGATCCACAGTGCAAAAAATGACAGAGGACATGTCAGCACACTAAACTGGGGAGAAAACCAGGGTAAAAAAATTGGAGACTAAACTATATTAACAAAACAAAAAAAAACAGTACAAACATACAATCAGAAAAGTTGTAAAGGCTTTCATAAAAGTAGACCATTGTCATTTTCTTCAATAAACTATGACAGCTGTTGAGATGCATTTTTCACTGGTTGCCCCCACTCCCAAAAAAACCCCACATACCCCCATATTTTGTTTTCTGATGAATCAAAAGTAATCAATTTTATCTGTCCACTAATGATCGACATGATTCGAATATGGAAAGCACAAGGAAAATTATTAGCTCAGATCAACACTGTTGATTATAACCGTTTTGGAGGGGACTTACTTAATGTGTGCAGTCACATCATTATTGGAGGTCGCACGGATCTTATTGTGCTTCTAAGGGGTGATTTACAGCTCTACAAGACTTGGACACAGAATTGGACCCTGTAGTAAGACCATTTGCTGGTGCAATCAGCCCTGAGTTAGCTCTGATGCAAGATAATGCCTGTTGTCATACTGCCAGGATTGTCATAGATTAACTTGAGCAGGAGACTTATAGAGACTGGTCAGCAAGAAATCCGGGCCTTATTCTCATAGCACATCTTTGAGACCTTCTAAGATGTTGTGTTTGTCAGTATTGTAATCCTTCCTGTGACATCAGAGAGCTTGGTGATGAACTGACTTAAGAACGGGTCAGGATCCCCAAGACATCACAGGCCACCTAATTAGAATCATGCCCTGTCAATTTAGAGACTGAATCAATGCCAAATGAGCCCCCACTCAATATTGAAACATTCATTTGGACCATTTTCAAGTTGCATGAAAAATTGATCTCCAGAGACCAAGCCTATAGGCATTTTGACATCTACAGGTCTTGTGTCTAAACATGTGTGTCACTAATGTTGATGGTACACACATAATAAAATTAATTTTCCTGTTAATTTCATTGTGTAAAGAATGCACCCTTGAAATATTCAAATTTGATTCATGTTATTAATTGTGTTTTGGAAGAATCCAAGCTTCAAATGTTGCTCTTTTCAGTTTCTGGAGTAGTGTGTGTGTGTGTGTGTGTGTATATGTGTGTATATATATATATATATATATATATATATATATATATATATATATAATATATAATTTTTCTGAAAAAAGATTTGACCCGTAACTGGGACAATTTTGTGTAAATTCACAATGATTTGTGGACTAGGAATGGAGTTTCCTTGGCTACACAAAAACGTCACACTTGGCAACCAACAAGCTCCCTGATAGCGGTTATAGCTAAAACAAAAAATGAGATTAGGTCTCAAATAAACAGTTTAGAAATAACTTTATCTTTTCATTTTAAAAATAAAAATGGGGTAACACACTAGGTTGAAAAACTGTTTTGCAAGTCTTTCAATCCATTGGTCATTTCACCAGAGGGAAATTCTCTCTAACCTTTCAACTACTTTCCTCTCCTTAAGCCGAGACAAAATGACCTTGGAAGTGAAACAGTAACAGGCTTCTTAAATGTGCGACAAGTAAACCAATAACTTACTTCAAAATGGTGAAGGATATCAGGATTTAAAATGAAAACATGTTTGCTATCAAATGTATTTCTTACAAAATCGCACATTTGGGACATGTATAACAAATAGAATTGCACGACAGGAAAGATTTCTGGAATTCTTTTGTTAGCTGCAACCATTTTAAGTGAGGCAAGTAGTAATTTCTCACCTACTCCAATTTTAAATTCAATAGCAGGTGTAAAATTAATTCCAGAAAGCTTATAACTGATGGTGTTTTGATTTATTTGCATTTACATAACTGGGGTGATTCATAAAAAGATGATTTGTGTGGTGTTTAAATCATTGACATGTGAATATTACCTAAGCTCAGCTAACTGAAAAAATAAAACTGTGTGCTTAGTGTATTTTCACTGCTGAGAATGTTTGTGTCTGGATATCCAACTGGTTAAAAAATGAAAACAAAAAACATTAGCAAAACTGTATTTACTTACTTTCTCTAACAGTGCATTCAACCACAGATATTAGCTTAGCCAGCACAGACTATTTTAAAAACCTGCAACAGACCAGTTTTACCAGTTCTAGAGTACAGAATAACCATTATATTTTGATAACATGCTATTACTGTCATTTAAAAAGTGTAATTTATCATTATAAATGTTAGCATATAATTATTCATGTTAAACACACACACACACACACACACACACACACACACACACAGTTGTAGTCAAAAGTTTACAAACCCCAATGGAAATGTATAAAATTTTATAATTTAAAAAAAAAAAAAAAAAAAAGAATTTTATGAAAAAACTTTTGTAGCAAACGTTTTGCTTCAGTGGATGAGGGAAAAAAAAAGTTACAAGAAATAGATACAATTATTTATTTCACATTTTTTTTGGCAAAAATAATTCTAGAAAAGTCTAGAAAATGCTGGATTATAAGTGAACATTCTAAGAGAGTATAAAAGGGTCAGGCATAGGATGATTGCTGTCATTACCAATAAGTCAATATGGGACAAAGTAAAGAGCTAACTGAAGACCTTAGGCAGGAAATTATTTATTGTCATAAAGCTGGAGAAGGACACAAGAAGATTTCCAAGCATTTGGGTATCCAAATTTCAACTATTGCATTAAGAAGTACAAGGCTCATGGTACTGTCACAATGCTCCCTCATTCTGGAAGAAGGTTCTTTCACCAAGAACAAGTAGAAGAATTCTGAGGAAGGTTAATAGTAATCCGAGATTGACTGCCAAAGATTTTCAAAGTGAATTGGCTCAACCATTGGTCGAGTATTGCCTGGTGAAGGTCTCAATGGTTGCAGGCCAAGGAAAAGCTACTATTAGGAAAACGTCACTAGAACAAATTGCTTAAAGTTTGCAAAACTGAATTTGAATGATGGATATGAGTTCAGGTCGAACATTTTTGTGGAGTGATGAAACAAAAATTTAGTTACTTGGTCACACTGATAATCGTTACATTTACAGAAAGTCTGGTAAGGCACACAAAGAAAAAAACACCATACTTACTGTCAAGCATGGAGGTAGTAATATCCTTCTGTGGGGCTGTTTTTCCTCTAATGGCAAAGGAAATTTAGTTCCAGTACATGGTAAAATGGATTCCATACCATACCAAAAGATATTGGCCAATCATCTGAAACCCTCCACTACAAAACTTTGTTTAGTGGATAACTGGACATTCCAACACAACAGTGATCCAAAGAACACATCAAAATCTACTTCAGAATGATTAAACAAAAATAAAATCAAGGTTCTGGAATGGCCTAGTTAAAGTCGCCATCTAAATCTGACTGAGAATCTTTGGTATGAGTTGAAGAAGGCTGTACACAAGAGAAGTCCTCGGAATTTGAATAAACTGGAACAATTTTGTGTTGAAGAATGGCCAAAAATCACTGAAGAATCATGCCAAAAGCTCATTGACAAATATCCTAATCTCTTAATTTTTCTTGTCAGGGTATGAATACTTTTGAATTAGCATTTTTGGAGTTTTGCAAAAAAATTGCTGAAATAAATAATTGTAGACATCTATTTCTTGTAACTTTTTTCCTCATCCACAAAAGCAAAACGATTGCTACAAAAGATTAATCCTCTAATTATTTGTTTTCGAGAAATGTCTAGAATTCTAAACTTGTTTTTTTTCTTTTCTGCAAGGAGAATCCGCCCCTAACCAACACGTCATCAGCAAGTGCATAAAGGCACTGTGTGCTATTCTCCCATTTCACTTATTTTGTTTCGGCCACTCAGAGCCTGGTGGAAGCGTTACCTTCAACCACGGATTCCCTGAGGTTTCCCCTTAAAAAATACAAATAAGTGAGTAGGGGGTTCTGAGGGGGTGCATGGTTGGGCTGGACAGGCTGGGTTCTATCCCCCAGCACAGTTACAATATTCCACAAACTGAAGAAAAAAATAAAAATAACTTATTTTCCACAAGCAAAAAAAAAAGAACATTCTATGTTTTAATTCTACACAACAACAGTAATTGGGGGTTATTTAAACAGACAAGTTTGGATACTGGAGGGAAAAAAAAAAAACAACTGTAACACTTGTGTTGGGTGTTAATGCCAAATCATATGTTTTATTGAGAAGGGGATGAATTATGAATAAATTAAACCAGATATCCCACAGAGCAAATTAATAGAAAATGACAGACACATTTTTTGTTGGTAATTCCTGATGCTGAGGGTATTATTGTGATGTCATATAATGGAATTTGCATTTTATTTTTGCTTGATTTTGATGTGACCTTAAGGGGGGTGGAAATCTGTTGTAAAACTGATAAATGCGACCAGTTATTAACCAGAGTATGATAATAACCAAAGTAATATTTTCAAAAGCTTGTCCCCATTCACTCCCATTGTGTTCTGTTCGAGGAATTTCAATTTGGCAATAAAAAGCGTAGGGTGACATTTACAAAAGCGATGTTAAGTATGTTTCTGGAACCCCAGTGCACTAGATCTGTGTGGAACACCAGAAGTACTGTTCCTGCATATTAAGAGGCTGGTACTTTGATGTATTTTTTTTTTTTATTATTAATAACACAGGGTTTGCAATATGGGACTTAAATTTAACATATCAAATGGTAAGATAGTTAGATAACGGAAAGCTACAAAGATGTTGGTATATGAAATCAAGAGTTAAACACAGAGAAAGGTTATGCTAAGCAACTAACAAACTAGTTACAAGATTTTATTTGACATGGAGATTCATTCATTATGTAGAAATGTACAGTTATGAAAGTAACACAAGCAAATAATTTTCAGTTTAAAACGATATCTGTTACTACACTATGTTAAAGAAATCAGTTTGCAAGCTATGCTTTGCGACTGTCTTTGCTTCCTCTGTTGACTGACATGCTTTCAGCCATGAACATGCTTTGATCTAGAAGACACTGCTAGTGTGAAATGACCAAGGAAGTAAAGTTACTCTGTTACTTATATTAATAACTTGTCTTTATTTAAAAACAGACAAAAACAAATACAACCAGCAAGTTCATACTTTTACATACAAAGGCATTCCTGCAGCAATTTACACCAGTCTTACAGTAATATTGCACAGAGCCTAACCCTTCTTTTTAAAATGAACATATTAACAAAGTATAAACTTCTCACTTCCTACAAATTCAACTACATTCACTGGTAATTAGTAACACAACTTGTATCTCTTAAACTCAACAAATATGTAATAATGTAGTTTTATACAAATATTTACCACTCCCTCTGGGTGTTTGGTAATGTATTCTTTCAGATTGGCCCCACTGGATTCAACTGTGCATAAATCAAAAGCATACTGCAATTTGTTCCATTACTGAATTACTCACAAGAGCAGAAGCGCCTCTCTGAATATTGGTAAAAAGATATCAAGCAAAACTCAATATTTGTTGCATGATTAACTGCCCTGACATCTGACAAACAATTAACTTTTAAAAACGTACAAATATGAATTTAAGATTAACAAGCTTTTTTTGAGTGAGAATTAATTAACGTAAAAAGAAAAGCTTAAACTGCTGATTGCAAATCCTATTCAGTAAGAGATTGAACTCTATTCATGAGCTACTTAAAGAATTGTATTCATGAAACTGAACTTTACTCTTTTTAATTAAACCACTAATGGCCCAGAAGTTTTACAAGCATATTATACTTGATTTTTTCTTTTTTTTAATAACTAATAACTAGATTTCGGAGGATGGGTGCTCCAGCATCCATTCCCCAAGTCGGCTGGGGGGTTGCGAGCGTCGAGCTGAGGATACAGAAAATAATTGGGCATGCTAAATTGGGGAGAAAACTGGGGTAAAAAATTGGAGACAACTAAATTTATAACAAATAAAACAAACAATAGATTCTCATTGTGCCTAAAGCTCAGTTTTTAAAAACTGTTAATACCAAATTTCTACAATTGCTTTTATTAAGTATGAAAAAAGTAAAAACATTTCACAGCAAGAGAGGACTATTACTTACACTTGAACTCAAAATATAGTGTAGCTAAAAGAATATATTACCAAACAAAATATTTTAAAACAGAAGGTACTCACTCAGAAAATATTTCATGGACACCAACACAACACCAACTTTTCAAACAAGGCTTTAAAATAATGCGTAAATATAAAGAATAAGGTAAAGTCTCAAGTATAAGCTTCAAAAGGCAGGACTTTATTGCCTGCATATTTGAACCTTGTACAAATCATTTTTGAAATGGAATGCTTGGATCATTTTACACTGGTGCTTGATATAGGTGAATCAATGCAGTAATCTGGTTTATTCCAGGATCCTCCCAAGGGACTGTGCGCTACACTTGAGCATATCCTACTCAATTGCTATAGTGAACATTATTTGCTTTACCAAGTGCAGCACCGTAGTTCCCTGATATGAAACAAACATGTTGCTAATGTAAACTACTTGTAAGAGACATATTATAACCAACTCAATAGCTATTTGTTCTGGATAAAAAACTACAATGGGTTTATTCTAAAGAATATTTAACCACACATTCTTACGTAAAACTATAAGAAACTTAATTTTGTCTTCTTTTACATATTTGCATTGAAATGGCCATATGTTTTAATAGAAAATGTTGCTAAACAAAAAGGGGAAGCAATGATAAGTAGTGAGTAAGTTAAAAGGAAAGAAAATGAGTGAGTACAATATAATAAGCACCTTCCTTGTACAATTAAGGTGGAAAAGAGGCAGAGTGTTGTTCTTTTGACCACAACAGGGTTCACATAGGAGAAGTAAAGTTTATAGCAGGTTCATTACAGCCAAAAACATTCTTACAGCAGCCTGACTGACAGTGGTTTTGTAAAAAGAATGTATATTTTTTTCCATTCAAATTTCTTTCTTACAATTCTCTGCACAATAAAACACAGCAAATATAATAAAGCCTTCAGGATAAGCGTCAGGACAACCTATAACTGACGTGATCACCACAGCTGTACAATAGCATCACCCTGGACTGCATGAACAAACTATCTGTAGTTGTCAGATACAAATAAGTGGTTTTAGCAATCCTGGTAGATTCCATGACATTGTAAAATGCTTCAAAGGAATACATTTATAAAATCAACCCATAAGCCTCTTCAGATAGAGGAATATATATTTAACTGGAGGAATATGCATTTAACCATACAGTATATGATACATCCACACTATTAAGTGAGTGAATGTGGAAAAAATTACCTGTTAAATACATACACGCTGACAGGCATTACTTGGATTCCATTGTTAATTAAGTATTAATTTATTCCAGATAAATACTGATTGTATCAACACAACTATATATAAAAGAGCTACCAGTTAAAATGCTGTTTCTCGAATGTGTTTGACATTCTTTGATCTGACTTCAGGGCCGAATGTAGGTTTGTCCTGTAACTGGCATTTAGTTTCATTTCCTTATCCTTAAAGAGCCACTATAGACATAATAATGAGTCTGCAGAGTGCTCAAAGCCATCATGGTTTTGAGAAATGTGTGATTTGATTCTGTTCACTGGCTTCGATGGGAGAAGGAAGCCTGTCTGAAAGAGGAATTGATTAGATAATGCTAGGTCAGTGGACTACCTGCCAAAGTGAAAGTTGGGGAGATGGGAGGATATGAGTTATGAAATATTAAAGGGAATCGGGCTGGCGAGAACCATAAAAGTTAATCAGATCTTTATGAGGACTGAGAGGAAGAATCAACAGGGGGAAAGCAACCATGACACATCACACTTTTCAGCCTTAGACACTCTTAGCAGAAAACCCCCTTACATTCTTGTCTATAGCAGCATCTAAGCTTGGCCACCAGAACAAACTGCGAGCTAACATTTTTATTTTTACAATGCCTTGGTGCTGTTCGTGTAATTCTACTGACATTCTTGATTGCAAGCCTTCCGGAATTACCACTTGAAAACCTCACAGAACACAGCCGTTTGCCACAGTTAGCTGTTTTCCTATTTACCTAAGGCGTAAGACCATCCTCATCTACAGTATTTGGCCGGCCTGTGAGTGTATAGTACTTTACTCAACACATGATCTTTATCCGTCTCTGCTGCTATCTCTTTAGCTCTAATTGGCAGCTCATCAGCAAATAAGACTCGATATATTGGATTTGGCTGCGGAGGGTTTTCTACATCTAAAACTGCAACCTGGATAATGTGTGCGCATTAGCATTGTCTTCAGAACATTTGTACCTGATGTCATATTGATAAGCAGATAGCATCAATGTCCACCTTTGCATATGGGCAGCCACCAATGACGGTACTCCTGTTTTAAGACCAAGAATCGTAACTAAGGGCTTATCGTCCGTCACGAGAGTAAACTTTCTTCCCCACAAATATTCTTTGAATTGCATAATTCCAAAAATGATACCCAATGCCTCCGTGGAAGGGTGGTAGGTAATTCACTGACATGGGAGAGAGAACAGATGTACTTGAAACACCACACCGGTGCTCAGTTTTATTTTCCGCATGTACACTTTTTACCCGCAGAGGGCACTGTTGTTCGTGGGCTGCCTATCAATGATGATAGACAGCAACACGAGATACCAAAGCTGGTAATTCAATTAACTGCGGGCACACTCGCAGGTGCTCAAAATAATAATGAAAACAGAAGACGAAAAGAACAAGGAAAAATAAAACAGTAATAAAACTACAAATAAAAGGTGCTGCACTCGGCGTTATCCTGTCCCTGGCTACCCGTACGACCCGGATTACCGACCTACTCTAGCGGCTCCCTGCCTGCTCTAAACAATACTTCGGGGGTCTGCCCAAGGGTTCCCCGCTGTCACTCTCTGGCTTGTTGGTTGCTGTCTTTCTCCCAGCTGGTTCTCGGTCCTCGACCAGCGCTTCTGCACATACAGCGCGTCGAAAAGGGCAGACCTGAAGAAACAGTAGAGCATTATCTTATAGGGCTAACAATCTCCCCAAGACCCACCTCCCAGCCATTCAGAGAGAAGGAAAGTCCACACACCTACTTTCCCACCTCCCCCTGTCACTGCCATGACTCACAGGCGGTTGTTGGACGATTGCTGCCCTCTTCCTGCAGCACTGTGAACACGCCAGCAGAGTCAGCACAGATCTCCCCCTGCTACAGCCTCTTTCTCAATTTGCGAGTAATTTCTTTGCTTTAGTCAGTGTACGTGATGAAAAAGCTATGGGGTGCTTTTAGCCATCCCCACACATGTGAAATAACTGCTCCAAATCCTACAGGAGATGCATCGCACGCCAGCACTACTGGCAGCGTCGGGTCATAATGCACTAACACTTTAGAAAACGCTAGTTTGGTTTTAGCTTCACAGAATGCCCGATCACAACCCTCAGACCATTTCCAATTTACATTTTTCCACAGTAGCTCAGTTACGGGGCTAATCAGTGTGGACAAATTCGGAATAAACTTCCCGTAGTAATTTAGAAGGCCCAGGAACGATCTCAGTTCTAGCACATTCTTGGGAACAGATGCTCCAACAATAGCTTGTGTTTTCTCAGTGATGGGACTAATTCCCTGCGCATTTATTTCATGCCCAAGATATTTTACTGAATCCTGGAAGAAACTACATTTGGCTTCTTTAAGCCATATGTCATGACTTTCTAGCCCAGACAGCACCATTTCCAGGTTTACCAGGTGGTCCTTGTCATTTTTTCCCGTTATCAGTATGTCGTCCAAATAACAGATGACCCCTTCCAGACCCTGCAAGATCTGGTCCATAATTCACTGAAAACAGCTGGGGCGCTAGCTACTCCACACTGTAGTCGGCTATACTTAAACAATCCCAGTGGCGTGTTTATTGTTAAGTATTTCTTTGAGTTTTTGTTCAGCTCCACCTGCTGGTAAGCTTGGGAGAGGTCTAATTTAGTTCGCCCTGCCAATTTTCCAAACAGATCACTGGTTCTTGGAATTGGGTATTGGTCCACCCCTAACCACGGATTTATGGTAACCTTGTAATCCCTGCAAATGTGTACACAGCCGTCATGTTTTGGCACACATACTAAAGGAGCAGCCCATTCACTAAAGTCAACCTTTGAAATTATACACTGTTATTCCAGCTCTTTTAACTGGCTTTCTACAGCTGGTTTCAAAGCATAAGGTACTGGTCTTGCTTTATAGAATTTTGGTGTGGTGTCTTCGGCCACCCTCAGACTAGCCTTAACTCTGGTCACACAACCAATTCCAGAGCTGAAAACAGACTGGTACTTATTAGAGCTCCTATTGCATCAGTAACTCAAAGTATATTTCTCCAGTCTAGTTTCAGCTTGCTGAGCCAATCTCTACCCAACAATGCAGGTTCATTTCCCTTAGTAACTACAAGAGCCAAATCAAAGATTTCATCTCGGTACGTTACACTTATATTCAGTTTACCCAACATATTATGCGTTTCATTTATATGTCTTTAACACACAATCTGTTTGCTGGAGCTTAACCTTAGGAAACTTTTGTTTGTACAATTTTTCCGAAATCAAAGTTACAGCAGCTCCTGTGTCTATTTCCATTCTCACGACTTCATCATTAACATTTACATTTACACAGTACAGTTTTTCAAAATCAATGCTTTACAGTGTACAACTCAACATCACAATCAGACTCATGGTTACTGTTCTCCGAATCTGTGGTTAATGCTGGAGACTCTGGGGTGTCCACTGGCCGATTTGCAAGGTAGTGAGCCCTGCCAGTGACCCGTGGTTCCGTGTATGAAAACGGTATCGCTCGGCAATAAAGTTCTTCTTTGGCATATAAAAACCCTTCAGCACAGTCTTTAGTGCATCAAACCCCTTTTTGTTGTTTAACTGTCTGGAAACAGAAGATCGGTGAGCACGTCATGTGTCTTTCGGCCCACCACTGTTAGAAATTCTGCCTTATTTTTATCATCATCTGCGATTTCTTTAGCACAGAAGTACTGTTCAAGCCTGTCTAGGTACACTTCCAAACTTTCTTCATTTTCATCGAACTGGAAATCCTCAGCTCTTCCAATAACAACCATCCTTTTGCTCCTTTCTTATTTTTAACTGTGCTGAATCCTTTTTAGCAACGTCTCCTCTTCATCACCAATTTGTTATGCATTTTTGGTCCGGAAATAAGTGAGCCCAGAGATGGAGAACTGTACAAAAATCAAACATCGTTTATTCAGTCACAGTTACACACAGAACACAGAAGCACACACGCGCCTTTCCTTCTATACTCTCCTATCACGCGGCCTTACACGTGTTGAGATGCACTCAGCTAACAAGCAGCCTTACACGTGTTGATATACACTGTAACAATTTTGTGCGTGCTGTGCACGTGAACAACGCTCTGCATCTGCAGAGTAAAACAACATAACTGATGAAGGACCTGGTTAGAAAGGGCCACTGATGAGAACCATTGATCTATGGAGACTCTACAAAGGAATGGAATAGTAAGGTGGTTACAACTTATCACCTGGATGTGATGTCAACTCACAGCACCTCAACACAGCCTATAGAGAAAGGACAAAATTAACTTTGAGCAACAACACCCAGAACTACTCAGAATAAATACAAACATCATAAGAAGATAAGGGTGGAGGGCTATGGAAACATTTTGAATTACACTGAACCCTTTACCAGTTAAATAATGTCCATTGGAAGAGCATTTCATATGAAGGGAGGCAGAATGATTGAAGATCCTTGAAGAGAAGTGAGGTCATAAACAAACCTATTAACTAGATTACGAGTCTTGTGATCTGCCAAGGTTAATCTTAGTGGTTGAAAACAGAGTCTTAAAAACGATTTGGAAGCACACATAGAGTATTGTGGTGCTATTACAGGAATGGTATTACCTCCTGCTGCTTGCTTAAGAGCCACAGTTTGTTACAAATGTTTGTTCACTAATGGCTTTGCAACAGACACATCTTTTCAGAGCGTGAAACCCAGTGAGATTCAACCAACCAACTCAACAGTCAAGTTTTAGGTTGATCAGAGCCAGCTTTTTTTCAGAACTTCACCACTGCAACAGAATTGCAGATAACCGTGCCTGTTTTTCCTAAGCATTTTTTATGAGAAAAACAAATGTGAAATTTTCTATATGTGTTGTAATGAATGGTCTTGGGTCTTTCTCAGTAATGACTGGTAATGTAATAAAACAGCAATTAAGAAAAACAATGATGTAAAATTTGATATTTATCAGGAGCACTTGCATTTAGTACCCAGCAATCTTCCTCAATAGAATTAAATCTTAAGTCATCCATCTTCAGTGACACAGAAAATATTGTGTGGTTGCAACAGTAGGCTTTCAAAAGATCCTGTCAGACTAAGGAAAGCTTGTATAAAAAAAAAAGAATTGACTACAAATAAAAAGTACAATGAATGTCAGCTAAACAGCCTTCACTAAAGTATAATTAAGGCTTCAGTACTGTAAAAACCATTTGTGTTGAGGGCAGCATGTCTTTTCATATCTTGTACTAAAATGGTAATGACCTGGAAATAGCTGTATAAGACAGTTATGCTACCAGTAGAACCTTTTGCATATCCTCCAACAGTGTACTGTTGTTGTTAAAACCTGGGACGTTAACTCTTCTCCATGGTCAGCTGCCGTGAACTGTAGCCGGACATGCCAGTGCCCATTATTCACAGAAACACTGCATTGCACGGAGGTCTCACCTGTTTTCATGTTTAAGATCTGAGCAGTTTGTGTCTGAAAAAAAAAAAAAGAAAACCTGCAACAATGTTATCAAGCTCTACTTTGAAATATTTTAAATTAGACATCCACAGTGGCTTATATTGTTATATCCAACCAGACATATATTTAAGTTACTGTAAAACTTTAAATAAAAGCCCTAGCATTTATTTACAATATTTGCCAGTAGCCCCTGCGCCTACTGGACACTGGTGACTATTTGAGACTCTGCGTTTATTATGTAAGATCACTAACATCTGAAAATACTTCAGATGCAATCAAGAAAAAGCTCCTTGACCACAACCTTATAGAAAAGACATAAGTAAATAACAACATTCCAGCAACGTCATTAAAGGTTGTGTCATTGGGTAATAACAGTTTGTATTGTAATAATAATAATAAAAACAGTAAAATCCACTAAAGACAGCCCTGTAATTATCGCAACACAAGCATGTATTAAGGTAGGCTCGCAGCACAACCCCCCCCCCCCAAAAAAAAAAACCAAAATTGGTTTTAAAATTAATAAAAGCAACAAGTATCATCTTTATTAACACATATATTTATTTAATTTATTAATAAACTTCATTTAATCCCTTACGAATTCACCCAAAACTCTGTACAGTTGATTATTCCCTCAATGTGTAAAAAAAAAAAAAAAAAAAAAAACAACCTGTTTGATTTATGTGATAGCAACTAGAAGACAATACAACTGTTTAAGGATCATACAAAAGAAGAGACATCAAAAAGAGCAAGGGAAGTGAATGTCTGTACAAAGCTTGCTTATTGTATGCTATTATATAGTATTTATTTGTGCAGTTGGGCATTCTTTCCTTCATAATGATAATAATATTTTCTTATAAACATGTAACCTACATTTAAAAAAAATAAAGAAAATAAATGTACTGGTAGAGAACGAGTTTGATTATTATTTTTTTTTTTTTAGAAATGTTTTAGAAAGTGTCTTATCTACAAATATACTTGAAAAGAATGTAGCATGTACTGTAGCTGTTTTAAGTCTCAGAAAAAGCAGGCTGCTTGTTCAGACATAACTCCCCATAACAGCAACCACAGGAGAAAAAAAAAACACGACATTCGCAACAAGCCTAAAGCAAGTTTAACATATTACCTTCACATTGATCAATACTTCTTAGGAAGTCAGTCAAGTCAAGTCGAATGAAATCCAGCGACAGGATGCAAACCACAGTTTGCAGGATATCAGCACACCTGTCACAGACATCAGGAGGACTTGCGTGGATACAACCACTGATGAACCTAATGATCCTTGCGAACCCAGTCAGACGAACCAGCGCAAGAGAGAAAAGAACCTCAACGGGCACAAGCCTGGAGTTAAATAGCCAAACGATTGTGTGAAAACTGCGTGGGACACATTAAACACGGATCTGTTTTACTTTGCAAAGGTTAACTAGAACAGTTGAAAAGAAGCTGGATACATTTGGAGACGTCATCTACGCATATGGAAGCAAGAGGTTTGGAGTTGAAAAAAGGAAGGAAAAAGTACAAACTATTTCTGGAAAGTCTAGACTGCAGCAGGAGATTGAATGATTAGAGAAAGGAGGCAGCTGAGGAAGCAATGGAGAAGAGCAGAACAAAGTCAGAAAGAGGGACTCAGTCTGTTACAAATGGTCATAAAAGATAAGCTTGCAACATTGCGCATAGCTGAGCGCCTATGGAAGCGCTACAAAAAGATGGAGCGTGCGAGAACTAACTTTTATAAAGATCTCTTCAAATTTGTAAAGAAGATATTCATCAGTGAGAAAAATGGCACACCAAAAGCATCTAAGTTTGAGCTGGAGAGATATTTGCATACAGATTCAAAAAGGCAGGAAGGAACCTATGTCAATTCCTTCAGACATCCCACCTATCAATCCACCAGTATACCAAATGGAGGACTGTGCACCTAAATGGAAAGAAGTAGAGCAAGCTGTGAAAAAAGCAGGGCGTCATCCTCTCCAGGGCCTAATGGAGTTCTGTACAGAGCGTACAAGAGTGTTTCAGGAGTTCTACGAATCCTGTGGAATTTGATGAAAGTGGCATGGGAAACGGGTTGTACCAAGAGCATGGCGCCGAGCAGGGGGAGTCTTTATAACAAAATAAAAAAATTCTACAAGCATCAGTCAGTTTCGCCCTATTTCCCTATTAAACATAGAAGGCAAGATTGTCAACCTACCTAGGATGCTTAGAACACATCAGTGTAATCTGGCAACAAATTCAATCAGCTAAAAAGGAGAGTTCCCATCACCACAGAACCTAAACCCCTGGGTGGGTGAGGATCCCTCATGTCCTTTGTGTTCATCACCAGCAACATTAAGGCACATTTTGACAGGATGTAAAGTGGGTCTTAGCCAAGGATGATTTACTTGGCGCCATGACCAGGTGCTGCGATGTTTGGCCTTAGCATTGGAAGACAAGCGTAACATGACCAGTAAATCTGCCACCAGTTCCATCAAAGCATTACACACAAAAGAAAACATTCCTCCGTCCAGGAGAGCAACCACAAAGAAAAGGTGTTAAAACTAAGCCTCGCCCAGGAAAACTGGAAGCTGCTAGAGACTGGAAAATGCTGGCAGATGTTGGTCAACAGCTTATTTTTCCATTTGAGATTGCCACCACTAACCTTTGACCAGACATTGTCTTGTGTTATGGATCAGCATGCCTTGTTCATCTGGCAGAGTTAACAGTGCCATGGGAGGATGCTGTGGATGAGGCGTATGAGAGGAAGAATCTTCGGTATGCTCAACTAGCTGCTGAAGCATAACAGTGAGGATGGAGGGTCCGGGTTTACCCAGTGGAGGTGGGTTGTCGAGTCTTTGTGGCACACTCTTCAACCCGGTTTCTCAGAGATGTTGGGTTCAGTGGCCAAGAGTTGCGTCGCACAGTGAAGAACTTATCTGAAGCAGCAGAAAGGAGCAGCAACTGGCTGTGGTTGAGACGGAAAGATTCTGGCTGGGGATCTCAAGCACAATAGAAAGAAAGCAACGCTGATGTATGGGTAAGTAAGCTGGGCTGAGCTGAGTAGGGGACAGAGGGGGGTGATGCTGGGGCGCCAGAATCACTGTTGAGTCCTCTTGTGGTGTCGTGAGTTAGTCAACAAAACACTTGAGGGCAGAAGGTGCCCACTTGAAGACCCCAGAGATGTACCCTACTTAGCTCAATCCAGACGGTTGTCATGCTGATGCGCTGGAGAGACCGCACTGTGGTTGATCCCCGGAGCCAGAACCACAGCCGTTGTGTGTGCTGATGCGCTGGGGAGGCAAAATAAGCTGATCCCTGGAGCCAGCATTACACTTCAGCCATCAACACCAGGCAGAAGGATATCTACATCATCAGATGGAAAGAAACAAAAATGATAGATAATGGAAAGATAATGTAGGGTTATAAAAAAGGTAACTTTTTCACTTCTTTTTTAGCTTAATTATTGAGCTTTTTGCTTCATTTAAATTGTTTTCTTTATGTTAAGTTTTCAGGGCATTGTGTTAATGCACATCTATTTTTATTTTTTCGTTTCTACATTTTTTTAATGCAACTGTTCATTTTAACCATTTTTTTTTTAACACAACAGTACACGTTTGGTCACCATCATAACAGCTGCATGAAACCGCAGTGTAATAATCCAGCACCTCTGCATTCAAGCATTTGTATGTCAGCTGACAACAGCTGATATCCCATCACGCCTTTCTTCTTAAAGATGTACAGCCTCTATAAATGAACCTCCAACATCTCTCACAAGCACCTGGGTACATATTGTTACGATATCACAACAAAAGGAATACACTTTTTATTTTAATTTTTTTGGTGTATATGTATAACTATTATGTACTATAAATCACCTTATACTACAATAACACGACCAAAAATATACAATGATAATACCTGAAAATAATCTTGCACCAATCACCGGCTCATTTTGAAAACCTTGCATTCATTGTCACTATTTTTGCTTTGAAAATAATTGGTTATTTATTTAGCAGTCATTTAATGTTTTAGCCTCTCGAAGTGCTTAACATAGAAAACCTGCCCTTTCAACACTCTGATTGGTTAAATGTCGTGTCAAGACGTAACACAACTCATGTGGTTCCAAGATTTTTTTTCACCCAGCAACGCACAAGTGATCTTAATCTGCTAGAAGACCAATCAATCCTTATTGTTAAAGGCACAGTAGCATCTCCAAGATGGGCGGATCAGGTTTTTTCAGCTGGGTGGCGACAGCCACTTTGCCAGGTGGCCCGTCTGGCTGACATGGCCTGGGGAGAACGTTGATTTTCGTGGTACGCGAAGAGATCCACTTAATGGCAACCCCATTTCAGAAAGAGTTGCTGAACCACCTGCTCGCAGAGGCGCCAGTTTTTCACGTCATTTTATTCATGATTATGCTTGACACATGCATCCACAATGTTTAGAATTCATATCCTAGCTTTTTATTTAATATATTATGCCTATGTGTGATGTATTTGTTTTTAATGTTGTATTTAATGTACTATGCCCTGTATTTCACTGCATTTAATGTATTACGCATTGTTCCTCACTACCTTGTAAAGCGATTTGTGATGGTGGTCCACTATGAAAGTCGCTATATAAAATATTGATTGATTGATTGCTTGATTGATTGATTGAATGTACACTTCCTCGTAGACGGGCCGACTTGATGGTGGGCGTAAACAGGAAGTCGGCCATCTTGGTGGGGGCACATAGCTGTCAGTACACGAAAACGACTAAAATGTGATCAGCTGCGGGCCAAGCTGAAGTTACACCGGGGCACTGAGCTAATTGCAGGGAGGAGTTGGGTAGCACAAAGGCATCTGAGAACAGAACATCCTCTGGTTGCTGGTTCCTGAAAGGATGGCTTAGATCTTGTGTGTCGGTGGAAACCCACCAGTTTGCACATTGCTTTGCTCTGGTGGACATTGTCACCTGGTGCGAGTGTGACTGTAGAGGAGACCACTGACGAAGAAGACAATGCTGGAGGCCTCTCATGCAGGCAGGTGTTCGGGACCAAGAGAATGGCTGACGTGACGTCACCCAGCAGCTGCTGGAATGCACTCGTCGGAGCAGAGCTGGGCTTCAGAAATCTCGAAGATACTGTCAGTGTGGGTCCCAGATTAGCACATAGAAGTAGGCGTCATTCAGGTGCACTACTGCCATCCAACATAGTGGAGCTAGTGACTGCGTTACCAGATGGAGAGTTTTGGAGATGCTATAGATTTGCTGAGCCTCCTGAGGTCTAGGATCAGTCGGAGTTTCCCCTTTTTCACAGTTTTGGAACTACAAAGTAATGGGAATAAAACCCCTGACCCTGCTGGTCTATGGGAATTGGCTCTATAGCGTGCTTTGCTAACAGGGAAGAGACCTCCTGAATTAGATCCCTTCCCTTCATGAACCCCAATCTAGAGCTGTGTGCTTGATCCTCGATTGAGGGGCTGCTGAGTGAAAAGGGATACAATATCCTTCTTGGACAATGTTTAGGATCCCTGTATCTGAATAATGGCTAGATGTGAAGCCCTTGGAGGCTGAGAATGAAGAGCAACCTAGCATGTCTGACTCCAGACCTGTGCCTCGGCTGGGCTGGGCGCTGGGAAAGTTCTCAGTGCTTGCCTTGCTTCATGTGTGCTTGCAGATCTCCTTCATGTCTACTCCAAACAGCAAATGTCCCTTAAATGGGAGTCCAACTAGCTGTCCCTGTATCTCAGCAGGCAGAGTAGCTGACCGTAGAGTATCAGTCCTACGCGCCACCACGCTATGAGCCATTACACACACTGATGTATCTACAGAATAGTCTGCTTGCAACTCAGTTTTAGCCGTGCCCTCAATGGCTAATTGTTTAGCTTCCTCCAAATTTGAAGGCGTGGGGACAGACACTAGTCTGGACATGTCCATCCACAGGCCATGTTGGTAACTTGCCATGTGAGCTTGGTGGTTTGCAATACACACGCCCACAGAGGCTGCAGAAAAAGTCTTAGATAATTCTGGGTGTAACTGGAAGTCCTGTCTGAATGTTTGTTTTTCAGGGTGGCAGACAAAACTGCTGGATCAACTGTAGGATTTTTTAAAAATGTCATCCTTATGACCTGTGGGTATTTTATAGAACCTACGAGCCCTTTGTAAAGTAGGCAATATCCCTGAAGGGGTATGTCAAACTGACTCCAAATGACAGGGTTAAAGGGAAATCCCTGAAAAATACCAGAAGGAGGAGTGTCTAGAATACTCATAAATCCAGTAGATGTTCCTGGTGCCTGCTGGACATTCAGAGCCACTGCAATAAGTTTCATTATGCCCTCTGAATCTTTATAATAATTTAAAAGAGGACTTAGAGACATCTCCTCATCAGAAGGAAAGTCTGCCTCAAATTCACCCTCCTCTATTTCTGTAGAGGAGCCTGGCTGTGCGAAGACTTCAGAAGTAGGCACAGGCAGTAACACTTGATATGGTTATTCATTGAGCTGCACAACTATCTCAGATACCACAGCTTTAATGGCTGGGGATAGGAGTGTCAATGCTTCTGTCGTACTGAAACCAGGCTGCAAGGATGTCACTTGAGGTGGAGGGGGAGGAGGCAAAGATGGTGTTAGCTCACTCTTTGACTTACCCTTCCTCGATTGGCCAGACTGTCTTGTAGAGGAGTTTTTCACCCCTGGCTTATGGAAGTTGCGGGTGAAGATGTCAAACATTTTGCACATTTTGTGGAGTCTCCAGCCAGATATAGGAGCTCCACATTTCCTACACCATTGTAGCACAGCCGCTACCACTTAATTAATAATAAACTCCTTCCAAAGAAGGTTACAGATTATCCAGTGCTGTTTGTCCTGAACACGCAGCCAGTCTTAACGCCCGTCTCCGATGGCCCACACCTCAGAAGAGAGTCAGAACAGCCGCTCTCTGGGTAAATAATGTGCCATGCACAAAGCTGCTGGCAAGAAGATTCTCCTCCAATAGATAATATGATGGCTTGCTCAGCAAACAAATGGGCATTATCTCTTTTGCACCCCAACTGCTTAGATCAGCGGTTTTCACAACTGGGGTTACTTCTAAGGGTCATAGCAGGTACGCAGGACAACTCAGAAAAGCACAAATAAAATGAAAGTAAGAGAAAACAATGATCTTGTTTTTTTTAAACAGTATTGTATCATTCCCTAAACCACGGTGTATGCTTATTTAATCTTTGTTTTGCAGCTCAAAGTGAACCGTTAATGGAACACAAATTAAAAAAAAAAAAAAAAAAAAAAAAACAACACAGAATCTAGTACATCCACATTGTCCACCTGTACGCATGCACGATTTTGATTCCGTGGATTTCCACTCTGATATATAGGTGAAGCAGGCGTCTCGCGATTGTGCTTATGGACAGCACTCTGTGCTGTTCATGATCTTTGCTGTTTTCAACTTGTCGTGTCAGTGAAGCAATGTTTCTGTGTTTTTTTAGAAGTATAAATGCTCCGGTAAATACAAATATTCATCACAATACTCTTATTTGATGGGTTTTGTTAGTAATTATAGTTTTAGCTTGAGGTTAATGTTTTTGGCACTGTAAACATTTTAAACGGCATACAATTATGCTTTGGTGGGAAATAAAGAGTAAAGTGGCAAACATTTACAGTGCAGACTATTTTGTATTACTTATAATGACTTTGCTCAATAGAAAGCAAATAATGAGTCTTTCCAAAGATTCTTCAATACCGCCTTTTAATTATTAGTATCCAAAGACATGTAATTAAGTTTTAAGAAGGAAGCCTACTGTTTGGTTTCTGTCTCAGCAATTTGAAAAATTATATATTAAATAAAACAAGGGGGAGGGGGGAGAAATGTGATGACCAGATTATTCTGCCTTTTATTGCAACTGTGGTACTATTCAGTGAGCGAAAATTGTAAAGGGTACTTCAGCTGAAACCTCTGGAAAGAAGGGGTACAGTGTAAAAAAAGGTTGAAAACCTCTGGCTTAGACGGACCAGCACAGAATTTCAAGTTAGAAAATAAAAGAAAGTTAATAATAGCAACAAACATAAGGTGAGGCAGCAATGCTAAATGTTATTTCACCGGGAGATTAAAAAGCCTTTTTATTCCATTTACCCAATTAAAATATGTATCTGTGACATCCAATTTCACTTTTGACAACATTATCATCAATGTTAGCAAAGTCAGATAAGCTAATGTCCCCTACATTAAGATCTGCCATCAATTACTGTGCATCTTCCTCTTCCATGTTTACTGTTGTTTCTGTGGTGACCGCAGCAGCGTCGCCCACCTCACAGGGAGTTTGAATCCTGCATGAGAAGCAGTTTGAAATGGTCTCGGAAGTCACCTTTGTCCATGCCGTTCTGCTGAACAGCATGGCATCCAACACTGACAGTTTCATTTCCTCCTTTCTGGCTTGCAGCTCCCAGAGGTGTTTGAGAACGATTCTGCGATCGTGGCATTTAAAACTCTGTATAAACACCCAGGTCCATGGGTTGCAGTTTGCTAATTGTGTTGGGTGGCAAAACTACAACTTTAATGTTAGATTGGTTTGCTTGTTGGGCAGGGCAATTATTCAACATTAACACATTTTTTCTTTTTTCTTTGACTAGTCTGGTGTTTAATTTCTGGCACCACTCCTTGAACATGTCTCCCGTCACCCATGCTCTGTTGTTAGCTTTGTATTCGCAGGGGAGGGAGCCAAAGTTTTTTTAAACATCTGGGGTTCTTAGACTTTCCTATGATCAATGGGTGTAATTTTTCACCAGCCATACTATTGCACACAAGAACAGTATGTCTGTCTCTTGCTTTTTTCCCCCCTGAACAGCGCTTACTTTTGAAGCACAGCATTTGTGATGGCAGCATCTTGGGAGAAAAAGTCCTGTTTCATCTGCATTAAATATATCCCTGAAGATCATATGCCAACAGTATGTTTGGCAGCGTTGTGCCCGTCCACTCGCTGCATGTTGCTTCATCAACTGACTTTTCCTCCCTGCAAATTTTCTTAAACAATCCCATGGCGGGGTTCAAAGTATTCAAGAAAGCCGTTTGATGCTTTGAAGTCCAGAATGTTCAAAAGCCTTGGTCATTCATTCGCCTTTTCCATCATTAGTGGACCGCTCTATGGTGTTGACGCATCTCGTGATAGTTTGAACCACTTGAGTAGAGCCTCGTCCAACTCGGTATACACAGACATGCACATTCGTTTACAGGCAGCATTCGTTCACTCATGACTGGAGTTTCCAGATCGTCTTCACTGTGCTCTTGGACAGCCCCAGGTGACAACATAATTCTGACTGCTTTCGTCCCTTTGGGATTTCTCCAATAATGTACAGTTTGTCAAGTGAAAATCGATGATTGTTTGGCACTGGCCATGATAATACTGTATAAATTACAGTAATCAAGAGCTAGATCAAGTTGAAACAGCTAGTAGGCCTACGAGTACGCAATATGCGCAGAACAGACCACTGTGTGCCATCGTGCGTAATAACAGGATGTACTATCAGGGTATGTACTAAAAGAGAAACTAAAACAGGATTTAATGGGATTTTATTCGGTTCCATGAAACTGGTTCTTTATATCTTTGTGTATGTTCCCACATCCCACGTAAGTTGTAAATGGATTTGACTGTATATCTGCATGTTTTAAACAGATATTTATATTGAGAGAAAGAGAGAGAGAGACCCAGAACTTTAAAAAAAAGACTGGGCGAAACCCGTTTTTGTTCAAAGTTTCACTGAATTTCGGGGCTAGCCCAGGAGAGTCTTGATTTGCCCAATTGGACCCGGGCGAGTGCTCAAAAAAGTGTTAACTTCGGGATTTGCCCAGAAGCTCTTGCAGAAAGTAGATTGGCATGACTCTAGACTCGCCAGACCACCGGTTTTCCCTTAACATACATACGTGTGTGTGTAATTAAACAAATACATTTTTTTATATATATAGCTCTGTAAAAAATTAAAAGACCACTGCAAAATTATCAGTTTCTCTGGTTTTACTATTTATAGGTATGTGTTTGGGTAAAATGAACATTTTTGTTTTATTCTATAAACTACTGATAACATTTCTCCCAAATTCCAAATAAAAATATTGTCATTTAGAGCATTTATTTGCAGAAAATGACAACCGGTCAAAATAACAAAAAAGATGCAGTGTTGTCAGACCTCGAATAATGCAAAGAAAATAAGTTCATATTCATTTTTAAACAACATAATACTAATGTTTTAACTTAGGAAGAGTTCAGAAATTAATATATGGTGGAATAACCCTGATTTTCAAGCACAGCTTTCATGCATCTTGGCATGCTCTCCACCAGTCTTTCACATTGATGTTGGGTGACTTTATGCCACTCCTGGCGCAAAAATTCAAGCAGCTCAGCTTTGTTTGATAGCTTGTGACCATCCACCTTCCTCTTGATCACATTCCAGAGGTTTTCAATGGGGTTCAGGTCTGGAGATTGGGCTGGCCATGACAGGGTCTTGATCTGATGGTCCTCCATCCACACCTTGATTGACCTAGCTGTGTGGCATGGAGCATTGTCCTGCTGGAAAAACCAATCCTCAGAGTTGGGGAACATTGTCAGAGAAGAAGGAAGCAAGTTTTCTTCCAGGAATCAAGCCTTGTACTTGGCTTGATTCGTGCGCCCTTCACAAAGGCAAATCTGCCCGATTCCAGCCTTGCTTAAGCACCCCCCAGACGAGTCCAATTTTCAGCTTTGCCCAACACCTGGTCGTCTAATGGTTAGATGGAGACCTGGAGAGGCCTACAAGCCACAGTGTCTCGCACCCACTGTGAAATGTGGTGCAGGATCGGTGATGATCTGGGGGTGTTCAGCAAGGCTGGAATCGGGAAGCTTTGGCATAAATCAAGCCAAGTACAAGGTTGTCCTGGAAGAAAACTTGCTTTCTTCTGCTCTGACAATGTTCCCCAACTCTGAGGATTGGTTTTTCCAGCAGGACAATGCTCCATGCCACACAGCTAGGTCAATCAAGGTGTGGATGGAGGACCATCAGATCAAGACCCTGTCATGGCCAGCCCAATCTCCAGACCTGAACCCCATTGAAAACCTCTGGAATGTGATCAAGAGGAAGATGGATGGTCACAAGCCATCAAACAAAGCTGACACATACACACACCTATAAATAGTAAAACCAGAGAAACTTTGCAGTGGTCTCAATTTTTTCCAGAGCTGTATGTATGTATGTATGTGTGTGTATATATATATTATAATTACACACACACGAATAAGCACTTAAAATAGATATTTCCTCCTCAGCTCCTGTATACATTTAAATTCATTTTTATATTTATTGTAAATTGCAGTTGTTTTTTTGGTGCTGTGACTTAAGCGTTTAAGTGGAGGCAACATACATACTAGGCCCTAGCTACAGCAAAAGACTTACAACTGAAAAAAAACAACATTTAAATTAGTATTGGGAGTGAGCTAATGTTATTACTCTCATGTAATGAAAAGCTTCTTAGCTCATTATTTACAATTAACTATTCTAGGAAATAAATAAATAAATAAATTCAACCATCAATTTTCAGCCACTTGTAAAAGATAAATTTCTGAAGTGAGATGTTTTGAGAAATGAACATTTTTGCTGGAATAGTTAGTGAGCATGGTAATTAGGGAAAGTAACTGAGGTAGAAAAAGTACTTAGAGTAGATTTTGCACTTTCCTGAAGTATACTACACAATGTTTGCACAGTTTTGAGCTAAATGAAATCCTAATGGAAATGTATATTTGCGGAGAACACAAATGCAAAATTCTTTGCAAAAAAGTCTGTTTATATCACTTCACAAATATTTTATGTGCATTACACCGATACACACACATTTTACTAGACACATTTTACAACTTGTTTAATTTTTAAATAATTGCAAGTTCTTCATTTCCAGCTGTTAAGGACAAGTCTGGACACCAAATGCTGTTTGTTTAGTATCATAATTGGCACCAACTGCCACCTCGTCCCCCCCCCCCCCCAGGCATTAAGAAAAGATCAAAAACAGGCTTAATTGTAGTTGAAGCCGCATTAAGTACGCTGAAGCAGCAAAGTCTGCTTTATAAAACTTGCGTTTAACAGAAGTGAAACAGCAACATACCATACACTGTCCTTGCAGATACTGTAGACCAGCAGTTGATCTGCACAGTAAGCAACCGTATGCCATGTGTTTAAAAATAAAACAACGATTACTCTGTAAAAACCACAAACGTTATAAACACCTGCCCACACAAGTAACACTCTCCCAAAAACGTTATACCCATCTACCAACTTTCAGTTATTTATTACAAAAAACAAAACCAAAAAAGCCCCAACAACATTCATCATACTTAACTAGAAGAGTGTATACTTTAATCACTGGGGGGGTATGCGAACGGCTTTTTTTTTTTTTTTTAATCTTTATATCCAAAACTGGCACTATGAATATTATTAAATTACAAGTTACACTTATTTAAATACATAAATAAATAGGTTTTAAGTAAGTCACAGGCATTATCATGGATGCAACATTTGTGGGAGACATTATATATGTGAACAGGTGGTCATTACATTTGTGGGCTGTTACTACATTTGTGGTTTATACAACTCATGGCCTACAATTTGACCTACGAATCATTAAACAGCAGCTACATGTATTCTAAAATAGATTGACGACGAACACAAGTTTATAAAAACAGTTTTACAAAATGGCCACAAATAAGACCAGTTTGGCAAGGCATTTCTTGACAAAGACTAATTGTAATGAGTTGAGATTATGTGTAGGGGTCAGTTTGTGTCCAGTTTCAGGGTTGCTCTGTGGCACGTCAGCATCACATGTTTGAGACTTGCCCAGGATCACGGGTTGAGTCAGTTGCTAAGCCTGGATCATTGATCTCCCAGTGATTAGTTGAACAATGGATCACTACTTTTAAATTAAAATGAGGCTGTAACTCCAAACATTAACCCACAAATTTCTGAAGTTACACATTGTAGAAAATAACTAGACAACATCCCAACCAAAAAATGTATCAGTGTTGTTTTGTGGGATTAAAACATTTGTCTATAGGAGATATCCTATTTAGAGGAGTCTTCTGCAAGATAGACACAGGGGAAGTTGGGGTAGTATTTTAAAAGATTCGTACTATTAATCTGTATTATTTGTAAGTTTGACCTCAGAATTTATGATTGAGTGTTGGGAGTTATGGATGACAACTGCAAAATACACACTTTGAACAACTAATGGATATTTACTGCAAATTCAAAACTGAAAAGATTTTAAAAAAGCAGTTACAACAAACAACTTCATGGTTAAGAACACCCACAAATGTCTGAACAAAAAAAAAAACAACTGTATCAGCGTTAAAAAAACAAACAAACAAACAAAAAAAAACAACCTGTATACACACACACCAATGTTCATACTGTTCTCATGATACGTGAAGGCCAGAGACGACTCTTGGATACTGACTAATATTTCATTGTTAATGCATGCTTACCTTGATACAACACAATATAGCAGTTACAAATTGTCATCACTTATCAGTTTACAGTTGAAAAGGTTTCTAAACTCCATGCCACATTCCTCTTTAGTATATATGGATATACTAACACTATTCTGCAGATTTACATGCATTCATGTTCAACAAGGTAAAGCAGCTTTGATTACTTTACTTCCTGTTTGCGCATAGGTAAGATGTGTGTAATCCAGTATCTAAATAAGGAACAGATTGCAGTGGCCTCCTCTGTAAAACAAACAAAAAAAAATAAATTATGGCAGTTTTAAAACTATAAAATGGCAGGCAGTATTAAATCAATGCACTCTGTAAAATAAACATTGTGGGCTCCACTATGTAACTTAAAAACAACCATCCCAACCTGAAAGCATTAGTTTTAATTGGCATTATGTTTCATTGTGTGAAAGACAAGCTAATATAATGCATTCTTATTCAATGTACTGATTCCTATCCAGGACCAGGATTCCCCACCCCTGTTCTACCAGTCTCCAGTCTGTGTAAAGAGACCTGTGTGGCTTAAACAAAAATGAGTGTGTAAACCTTTTAGTTTGTGTTATAACATTAATGTTTTGTGACTGGTAAACAGCTAGTTTGTTAGTTTAAGAACACTACGAAGTTTAGTTAGTACTCCATGTGCGAGTTAGGTTTTTGTTTTGTATGTTTTGGTTGTGTAAAAATAGAAGCGCGAGTGCTGAAGTGTAATTCTGGTGTCTGGGTCGGTGTTTAAAAAGGGCAAAATGAAACTCAAACTATATACATTTATTTATTTTAATAAAGCAGCATAGATTGTCCCTTGACCCCCTTTCACCGCACACTTTATACGCTTCCAGAAAATTATAATAATTTTCTAAGTCCCCTTACCATCACAGGTAAAAGTAATCCAAGACTAGTGCCAAATTGGAGTCTATGAAATTAGGTATTTGTCTGACCCAGAGTAAGTGTTAATTATAGGGTTAATTATAATTAATTAGGGTTAATTATAGGGGGTTGTCAGTAGCCACCTTCCCAGCACTGTGTACAGCTTGGTACGTGATCTGCAGGTTGCCTTGAGCCACAAGTCTGTCACTTTCCCTGGATCACATGTTAAGCCAGTTGCTAAATTGAGATCTAAAACCAGGATGTCCAAGTTCAGTGATCGGCTGAGAACACTAAATCACATTGCTAGTGACCAATTTAAAAAAAAAAACACAAAAGCAAAATTCATAATAGCAGAGGGACAAATTGTATCCATTTATTATTAACCCTTCGTCAGCAGCAAGGGGTGAAAATGCACCCTGCGTGTTTAAAATGAACACACAGTATCTCATACTGTAATTCTTTAAAGATCGCAGGATATCCTTGTATGTTATTCAATTACTTTGATACCAAGAACGTATTTATCGGACTCTTTCATCTTCTCACACAGTGGACCCTAATTTGAAGAGAACACAACACTGCATAAGAGATATACAGTTGGGGTCTATTTAAGTGATTCAGTGGCAAAACCAAATAGTGCCTGCTAGAATTAGAAATTGCGTTCCACGGTTTTCAGGAGTTCATTTGTATTTACATTGCAATTTGCAAGGGAACGCTTAATTATTTTGTGATTGGTGGACTGGATGTTTACACTGTCTGCAATGCAGTAATGGATTGTTCTGTTTTTTGTCAGCATGTGCTTCAATCTTCAATTAAATTAAAAATTATATATATTATATATATAGTATTATATAATATATATATATTATATATATATATATAGATATATATATCTATATATATATATATTACGGAACTGAGCCCTGGAAAAAATACACAAACTGGATGGAGAGCTTCTCTTTATCAAATTCTGCCTGGATTGTGGTGTCCAACCAAATTTTTAAGTGTCCATTTATTTCACAGTCAACATGTTCTCCTTGACATTTTTTGACACTACCACATTTTTTGGACACTACCAACCAACTAAACAAAAAAAAAAAAAAAAAAAAAAAACTTTCCACATCTAGCTACAGAATGGCAATGTGTATGGCTGGTTTCCTGTATGCACAGTGAAGTTTAGCAAGCAAACCAAACTCAGTCCATTTATCAAACAAACGTCTTCAGGTGGACTCAGTTCAGTTCATTTATGAAGTGAACTTCACTGCAACCTAACCGAGCCGTACAGAGCGCCGAAGCAACTCCCAAAGTGTCCTCAGTGTGAGCACAGCCTTTAAGGACAGTTTAAATCCGTCAAACTTTAGATGAACTGAAAAGACCCCAATAAGTTATGGAGAAAAAAAAAAAAAAAAAAAAAAAAAACCTAATGCAAATGCACAAGGATAAAGGAAGCTATGACAACAAGCACAAAGGCTAAGAGGTATAGAAATAGATTTTATGCCATTGACAACTTTAATTGTGGCACAGTTTAAGCTTTCAGTAGGTAAGTATAAGATAAGTATACTAATCTGATCAATGGTGGCAAGCTGGCATGTCGGAAACCATATGACCTGTCATTTTGAGTAAGAAACAAGACTGATCCAATTATGAGACAGCTGCTGACCTAAAGTTCACGGTTTGTGTTAGAAGCTTTGGTTTGATTTATTTTTAAAACTGTATGACAGCACAACCAAAGAGAGTCTCCTTAAAGCCTTTAAATATTTTATAGTTTCTAAATGACAAGAATTCAGATGGAACAAGTCAGGCATTTTGGACTAAAAAAAGGATATTGACAAGGTAAGCACATACTGGGAGGCATCATTGAATCATCTTGGAATTCTTCCAGAGCACTCTTTAGCCTTTCAATATCCTGCAGAAGGACAAGGGACTTCAGCTCATACAGCATGGCCACATCTGAGGAAGGCACAGTGCGAGTGTAAAGATTGTTCAGAACGCCACCAACGGTCGCAGAAAGAACCGTGGGCTCAGAAACAGGGGATGTACCTGTAACAATGTGGAAGAAACAGAACACTGTACATGTGTAATGTATATAAAAAAAAAAAACTGTATTCATCTCAAGTACAGAATGTACGTATGACATCACTCCCAACAACACTGTGTGCAATTCTGAAAGTAGTTAAAAAAAAAAAAAAAAAAAAAAAAAAGAGATTAAACTGTCCATCCAGCGTTAACTATGTACTGGTAAGTAGGTCTGAAACGGGGTATGGCTGGTACTGCCGGAGGAGTTTATCTGAGCAGCATGCACTGCCATGTGTTTGATTGATGTGGGTTGACTGTGAAGATCATTCGTTTGAATATTGATACATTTAATTTTATTGTTTTTATTATTACTATATTAAGATGCCCCCTATTTTAATTTCATTGATTAAGGACTAGAGGTGAACACTTTGTTTTAATAAACATACTGCTCCAGTTGCAGGTAAAGCACTTCAGTGATGGAACTCACAATCCCATGAAAAACCATTACATGGCTGCAAAATGCTTCTCGGGTTACAATTAATTTTTAAAATTATATTTAAAAGTTATCTCACCTGTCTTGCAATACTGTAACCAATGTTACGCGAGTCAAAGCACCCAATAAATGTAGTCAATAAATTGGCTGTTTGTATGGCTGCTATGAATCGGTGTATTGTATTTCCAGATGTAGTCAATTTTAGGGTCACCATCCTGGGTGAGTGCAGACGTGCTTGTGGTGGGTGAAGACACTGTATTTTGTGACGGTTCCGTGCAGTGGTGATCCGGATTGTGCTGACCCTGGTCGACAGCTCCGGACAGGTGAGTTAACTGTCTGGTGGTGCAAAACGCAGACAATTACAAACAAACACAACAAAACACAACACGTAATTCTCTGTAACAACGAGAGCTCCTCTCTCGCTCCTTCTCTCTCCGAACATTTACCCAAACGAAGGAGAAGACCAGCGTTACCCTGGCCCCTATATGTAATCCCGCATGATATCGAGATAAACGGTTGCAGCTGCCTTATTACTTGCAGCTGCCTCTCGTTTATCTCTCAAATCAATACGTCGTTCCCTCCAGGCTGACCCACTTCCCTGACCCGGAAACGAACTGTCAGGCCAGCCCTTCCAGATACTTCTCTCGTTCTTTAGCGCCCTCACAGGTCGGGAGGAAGATTCATCACCAGAACTCATATTTCCGTCACAGTATCCTATGTCATGAACAGCCCCCATTTTCTGGTCACGGTTGAGCAAGTATTACAGCAAATGCTCCCATGTGTGTCTGCTCTACATGGAGTGGTGCAGAGCAAGTATTACAGCGTACATCTTTTACTGTTTGATAACAGTTGTCAGGTTCTCCTGCAGTGGTTTCTAGAGGAATTGTTTGATTGAAACTAAACCAACTGTCACTGTGCTGTTAATCCAATTAAATTAATTGGCTTGTTACATTACCTGCTGAAGACACATACAAGAACAGAGACAACTTTTAAGACTGCAATATTTAGGATAAGGTCACAAAAAAACTGTTTGGTGATCAATTGAAGGACGCAAACACAAGCAAATTTTTGCAAATACAGATGAACCTGCTTTATATCATGATTGCTGTGCAGGCATAACTCGTGATATAAAGCAGGTTATGATATAAACCAGTTTCAGGTTTGTCTATGAAAGCACATTACGAATGCAAGAAAAAACAAAAACAAAAAACAAAACAATGAATTAGAGACCACTGTTTTAATACTGTATATTTAGTCGTCTTTACATTTAAACAAATGCATATAGTTTACTACAGGACAAACATGTTTTGTATCAATACCTGGAACAAAACTCTTTGTATCATTATCTAAATAAAAGGTATGGATTGTCAACTTATGAGAACTATCAATCAGGCATTGCACTTGGTGTTTGAGTGTATTTGTAGACTGAATATGTTGAAAAATTTGGTGACTTTGGTGTTTTGTAACCGAAATGTATCCCGTTAAGACCGCCCACGCAGCATTTTACAGGACGCACAAAATGTCAGTTTATCAAGAGCGATGATTATTGATTGCTAGTTGCGTTGAAAATGAATTATGTCCTGTGGTTACTTAGTAAAGCCCGGCCATGCAGCATTTGACAGGCTGCACAAATGTGACAAATAAAAGGGTCTGTGAGATGACATTAGGAGAGGTAACTTCTCAAAGAACCTATGGTGCATGAGGAGTGGTTTTTGAAAAATCGTGATAATAAAACCGAGTATGACATTAAGCAAGGTGATAAAAAACAAGTTAATCTGCAATTCCAAAACACATCCACCTTTAGTATAAGCAAGAGGTTTACAGCATTTCTGTCTACAAAATTTACAGACTTCTGGTCAATTTTAATCGACCATGCAGAATGGAACAATTTCAGAGAACAATTGGGATTACTTGTTTCAATATTTCTGGACACTGCTATAGGCACTATGGATTTTTATCAAAAACAAGCACTGCTACAGTATACAGTAGCTCGCTTTAGCATGTATCAAATCCCTATGTGCTTGCTAAATCAAAATGACATCAAAAGATTAAAAAAAAAAAAAGACAGCAACTCACGGTCAGCAAAATAGATCTCCTGTGTTGCTTGCAAGAAATCCAACACCTCTACTGCCTTCCTTTCTGTTGCATCCATATCTTCACTGCTGGATTCTCCTGGCTGATAAGTGAACTCCACAGCCATGGATTTAGGTATCATTCCTGCAGACCGAAGCTTTTCCTTGTGCCGTTTCTTTTTCAGTTTTCTTTTTTTGTTCTTGCTTAGTTTCACGGTTAAGTTTAGTTTTTCCTCAGTAGGTTTCTCATTATCACCTCCCCTAGCATCTCCTTTTTCCTGTGAAGAATTCCCTAGCTTTCTTTTCTTCCTCTTCCTCCTTCTTTGTATCTGTTCAAGAGTATCGTCCTCTACAAAAACAACGAAAAGGCACGGTTAAATGCTTAAAACAACATAGGTACTTCCAACTCTTTTTATATTGACAATTCACAACAGTGCAACGTTGTTAGAAATCACTAAAATTATGTGATGACACATGCTTGTGTGGACAGAGGGCTGCTGTGGTAACAAAATGCAGCTCAGGTAATTCAAAAGGGCTATGAGGGGTCATGGCAATAACAATATTCCCTATTAACAAGTTTAAAGTACTGTATACTGAAAGCAGTAGGATACATGGGGCAAAGGAACGTGCTTGAAAAGCCCCTTGTAGTTACAAGAGACTTTCATAGCACCTTGACATGGCAATTTAGGCCAGGTACAATGTGGAATTTTATGAAATCGTAAATAGTTCCCAAGTCCTAAAGGTTAACCCTAATCATGGACTTGAACTTAGCATAAAGAGTAAGACCATTGAAAACAAATGTAAAAGCTCAAAATGCATGGAACAACAGACCATGAAAATGTAACTAAGAAAAACCAAATCCTTCAAAAATATTTAGAAACCAGCAGATTATTATTTTTATTTATTTATTTTTTTATTTTCTTATCAGACACTCTTATCCAGGAGATTATGGAACTGGTAAAAGTCTTGTTGCTTGTCAGCGGTCACTGATGAGGCGACTGATGTCCAGGATCAGTATGTGTTACAATTTGTATTTGTTTTTCAAGGTCTAAATGGTAAACATGCATCCGATGTACTAGAACTGAAAGCTGTCCTTGCAGATACACTTTACCTACAGGCTGTTAATTACAACACCGTCTCACAAGCTATTGTAAAGTGACTGAATAACTTTGACGTTGATGATGATGCAAGTGCATTTTGCTTTATATTTGATGTTTTTTTTTTTCTTTTTTTTTTTTTTTTTAAATAATAATAAGTCCACAGAATTTATAAAATAGTTCTGTACACATTCCATTAAATACAATACTTTACCTGTGACACTGCCATGAATTTAAGGATTTCCACAATTCACAGGGCCTTAAATATTACACACATATGAATATATATATATATATATATATATATATATATATATATATAAATATTATGCATCTTCCACTTAATAATAGCTTTTGAAATTTTCTTGCAACCTCCTTCTGCTCTGTGCCTCTCTACCACTTTATCCCTAACTTGTTTTGAAAGCTCCTTGGTCTTCGTGGTTGCTCTGTTGGCTCACTATGTGAGTTGCACCTTGAAAGTCTGTATATACCTGAGGGAAATTATCTACAAGTTAAACCACTTTGAGTACACACAGGCTGAAACCATTTCACTAATGTTGTGACCTTTCAAACAAATCATTTGCACCAAAGCGGACTTAGGACTGCAGTAGCAAAGGGGTTGAATACTTATGCAACTGAGATTAATCTGTTTTTCTCTGTAAATGTTACTTATATTCTATATGCATGTTCTAACTATCAATGTGGAGTAGTTTGTGTAGAGTCTACATGTAAATTCTAACTTGAAAGAAAGTGTCACTGGAGTACACTCAGGTGCCAACAAAATGTGAAAACTTTGCAGGGGGGTGAATAATTCTGCAAACCGCTGTGTGTGTATGTATATTTATCTATATATTATCTATATATATATATATATATATAACACAGCTCACATTAAAAACAAAACATGCACTGCAAGACATTTACATTCTGCAATACAACTATGGTTTTCTGCTTAAAAAGCCTGGTGGTGGTGATGGTGCTCGCTAACAGTAAATGAAAGCAGCTCTCTCAAATGAAAGACAGCCCTTGATGAAAATAGATATACTGTAAGCCATACAATAAGATGTCCGGGCCAAGGACTGCAATGAAGTAAAGTGGTCACATTTTCAAAGACAGCTTTCACTTTGTACTCGGGGATTGCTTCACTCCACTTTACTAGGTGTAACTGTAAAGTAGGTACTTGTCTGTTGTACGCAGCACCCCAAAAGTGGATTAAAACTACAGTTCAACAATGGGTTTCTATTACCAACAATAGTTCCGCGCTGTCTACAACTGGCACTACAGTGAACTAAATTAACCCACAATAGCCATGTAATGCATCATTACATCAGAGAGGGGTTTATCCAGCAGTGACTATGGCCCCTGTACTGCAGCCTTTCATCAAGGGCCCACACTGAAATCTCAACAAGGCACGAGTGACTAAAAGCAATTTGTATCTGTCGGTGGTTCAGCATCTCATTTATACGAACTCAGCAACAAATGGATAATTGCACACCTCATCGAACTGGCACTAAAGCTGACACGGACAGGTATCTAACTCAGCAGACTCCTGCACTGGAGGCCTAAAGAATAAGAAGACACAGAGCGGTTGCAAAGGTCATATGCTCTGTGAATTCTGAAGATAAAGCGAGTACACCAACAAGACAGTGAACGATAAGTCCAGCACCGTCACTTACCACGCTATAGTAAGGGAGCTGCATCCTGCACTCTCCAACACTGCCACCCTGTGCCTAAGCTAACAGTGGAATATACAGCCAGAAGTGGCAGCACTCTGGAAAAATATGCAAACACTTTTACAATATCCTTTACATATACTGTACCTGAACAGTAAGGTATAGAAACCAATGACGAGATGGAACAAAGACAAAGCGTGGTTTTATAAGTGGAGGTCAGCGGAATGTTTTAAATTAATTTTAAATAATCCTTTCTGGTTTAAAAAAAATATAATATAGATATATATATATTGGACCTATATAATTATATTTACATGTAGATATCTGCTTACTGTAAATGTGTGGCATTGTGTGTTGGTGTGGGAATATAGGGTTGGCAGGGAGGGGGTTAAATTTCTCCCTGTAAAACACATGGGAATGTGGCTGGAGCCAACAAGTGAATAAACAGAGACAGGTGTATAAAATAAATAAATATTCACAGGTGGCAAGGAAAAAAGAAGCAGGCAAGTTAAGTTAGTTAGGAGATCTATGTTGTCTGGTCCTGTACTGTTGCAAGTTTTTGTAGATATTTTGTTTTGGCCCTTGTGCCTTTTATTTTGACCAGTGTGGGTTTGTAGTGTTTGTACAGTTTTGTTTAATTAAAAGGCACATTAGCACATTTAACTATGCAGCTTTGTGTCCCTGCCATCAACATCTGGGCTGGGAGGCTACCGCACCACAGAATGGTTCAATCATTTTCACTCATTCTGTTCAAGAGCTACAAGGAACTACTCTCAGCCAAATTAGTTGTCACCTGAATGGTCATAGGGTACAATAGGGAGGGGACATACTGTACTGCATCTGACTATTCACACTTTGTTTCTAGTCCTGTGAATATTTCATAAAAACACTTTTCCTTTTTTGTGTCATGTCGTAGTCATTGTTGTCATTGTTGTCATTTCATTGAAGCATTTAAGGCTAGTAATTCAGAAACATATGCTACCAGTCTATACAATTTAGTAAAACATAAGACATACAAATCATATCCAACCTTTAGTATAATAAGTTGGTATACATTAAATTTGTATATAATTGCATTAGACCAGTGGTTCTCAATCCTGGTTCTTGGGACCCCCTGTGTCTTCTTGTTTTCATTCCAACCGAGCTCTCAATTACTTAACTAAACCCTTAATTGAACTAATAATTTGCTTAATTAGACCTTTGTACTTGTTTTCAGCTCTTAAACAATTGCAGATTTCAAATTACTTATAAAATGTTATAGCTAACTTGAAATCTGCAACTGTTTAAGAGCTGAAAACAAGTACAAAGATCTAATTAAGCAAATTATTAGTTCAATTAAGGGTTTAGTTAAGTAACTGATAGCTCAGTTGGAATGAAAATCTGAAGACACAGGGGTCCCCCCGAGGATCTGGGTTGGGAAGCCCTGCTATAGCATATTATCGGAATATGGGCTCTAGGAAGCCAAAATGCAATGGTCACCATGTACAGATATTCAAAAAGCCAAACTGGCCATTTGTTGTATTCCTTTAGAGCTTTTTTGGGAATTACCTACTTAGATTACTGACCATATGTTTTATCAATACTAGGTTCTATAAATGCCTAAACTGGTCTTAATTACTGTATTCCTTCAAATTTAAGACACACTAACAAATAGCCTAGAAAATGGCCTGCATCTTAAATTAGAGTACAGTATAGCAATGTGTGTAGTTACATAAAAAAGTTAAATAAAACATTTTAAAAAGCCAACAAAAGATGCAACTGCCCGAGTACACAAACCGCAACATGACTGGCAGCTGAAGAGTTCCGCAGTAGTTCTCCTGTGGAGTGGACACTCTCCTCATTAGTTTTGTTATTAGGCTCAGTTCTATCAGACCCCCATATTTTTCATCTGCGTGACAGCAGACGACTCCAAGAGTTAATGCATCTTTATCCAATTTTTTTCCTCATGTTGAGGCTGGAAAATTTGGGCTGCATCTTAAATTCGAAAGAATATGGTAGCTTGGGCCACAGTTTTGATCTGCTGCCCAACCACGGAGCTGATGACAAATGCCACAAGACCGACTGAACACAATCGGAAATGAGGCACTGCTGTTAAACACTACAGTAACAGCACAGTGCTCATTTTGTGGTCAGTTGCCCAAAAGGCCTCCACTACAGGTTAGATAGTCAATGGAACAGCTTAGGTATATCAAAACTGCTGCTCATTCATCATTTAATTTATGTGGAATGTCTTAACTGAAGGCAAATTAATTTTCAGAAGTGATGACTATGGGTCACATTTAGAAATTGTTCTAGAGAATTTTTTATCTAAGGTTATTTACAACAAGTGCTTTGAAATTCTAACCATCACCAAAACAGATAAAAGAAAATCTAGGAACTATTAAATGTAGGGTTAGAATGTAGCGCTAACCAAATAATTTATAGAATCACTATTCCTAAGGTCTCACATGTTCCTATGGAAACGACAATTTCAAGTCTGATCCTTGATATTTGTAGGCCTACTGTATATTTTCTAAACCTTTTTTGACTGGCAGTATTCTGATTTACTTGACTACCGCAGAAACAGACTATTATCCTGGACCTTGCACAAAATATAATAAAGCATCCCCATAAACTGGGTAAAGTTACAGGAGTGAAAACATCTACCACAAACAATCAAGATATAGGCCTAATACAGTGCTCACCCGTTACAAGGCGGAACACAGACCATGTTTATATGCAAGACGTATTCGAAATACTCAAGTATATGAAATATGAGAATTCTGAATGAGTATTCTGAATAAGCTGTTTACATGCAAGTTAAATTCAATAGTCCACTAATATTTACGGTTTACATGCAAACAGGCGTATTCAGAATACTGCTATTTTTGAACATGCACAATAGAAATAATCTGACATCACTCGAAGTAGCTTTTGCGTAAATAAACTAGGTTGAAGATGTTGTACGCAGCATTACTTTTTGTACTTATGCAAATCGGACAAGTACAAAATATGTTGATCTTAAGCACCATACTCCAGAATCAAAGAGAGCAATTAGAAATTGAGCTGTCATCTTCTGCCATTACGTATGTAGCAACAAGACAGCTATGGATGAAAATCAGGAGCAAGGATTGGTGGGAGAGAGTAGTTAGGAAGGAGTTTTCTGATGCAGAATGGAAGGAAAATTTTCGGATGACTCACGCCTCATTCAACAAGTTGTGCAACATGATGGAAGACGTTTTAACTCCACAAAATGTAACTGTGCGTGATCCTGTCCCCACTCGTGATGCGAGTTCCAATTGTGCTGTATAAACTCGGAAGTTGTGCCGAGTATCGTGTAGTTGGTAATCAATTTGGGGTTCACAAATCTACGGTGCATAAGTTAGGGTTAGGTTTTCAAAACCTTCCATCTATGCTTTACTTGTTCAACCGTTCTTCTGAATCTGGCTTCCTGCATCCTTTCCAAAACCACTTTAACAACATCCCCATTGCGTTGCTTCCTCCCATCAATTTGACGCATTGTCAAATTCTTTTAAAACACTTAAAAGAAATGACGTCTCCTCTTCGGCCCAAAAGTACTTTGAACCGCTTTTATGTGCCATCTTTCTGTCTGCACTTTGTAAACAAAAGCATTAACCCAAGACTCTTTGCGGAAGTCAGAGACATGCGTGGGTGCAGGCAAATGCAAGTATTCCAAATAAGGGGTTTACATAGCCTAATATTCCAGTAATAATCCAATAGATACCTTAAAATTCCACCTATCGTATTCGGAATACTCGTATTCGGAATACTGCCAATCATATTCGGAATAAGCTGTTTACATGATGTTTTTCATATTCGGAATACTGAAATATTCCAAATAACAGAATATTTGCTTGCATAAAAACATGGTGACAAATAGCATGGTCTTGTAACTATGGCTCTCCACTATAGCGTTATAAAGGGTGAGCATAGTTGCGCAGACAAATTGTGTAGCCAGTGGAATGACAAATACTGTATTGCTCAGTTTGAACTCAGCAATGCATTCAAATAATTTAGGATAACTGTAGGTGTTAGTTATTTATTTGACTGCAAAGGGAGTCCATAAATGCGAGATAAAATCCTACTTACCAGCTGTGTCTTCTTCGCTATTTATGACTTCTGGCTCGTTGGGCTCACTGTATGTTTCAGCACCTATCTTATAATCATCTGGCGGAAGACCCACTGTGTATCGTTTCCTTTGCAGAGAGCTGGCTTGCCCTTCACTTCCTGTTCAATGCAATGTAAAATGCATTAGTAGTAAGTGGATAACATGTGGGTTGCCATTGCACACATGACAAGTTCATTAATCTGCCGCCAAATACAACAAAATATAAAATGTTTGCCAGAGCATATGATTTCTTTCCCGATTTTTTAAATGACTAACTGCTGAATAACTGGATGATCTCTGACTAACAATACATGCATTGAATAGCTCTGATCAATCGGAATGTCTTACCAATGCTGCTGCTGCTGCTCTGACAGGTTTTGAAGTCTTCATTTGTCTTCTGATCTAGTTTTGACACAGCAGTTACTGTAGCAGATGTCTTTGACTTGTTATTATTCTCAGAAGAGAATGGATATAGTCTCTTCAAAACTTTTGCTTTGAACACTGGAGAAAAAAACAAAAAAGGGATGGAATGCAGACTCCTATTGCATAGCAGTTTCACCCCTTCCAAGTTTTACTACAAGCTTGATTAGCCACAGTGAATTGGTAACAAACTCAGGTGTGTTATGCTGAACTGTAATGGTAATGCATCATACTACTATTGAATGGGATTCTTATTTCTTATTTTAGTCTCCAAACCGTGTTCTTTTGCAGTCAGAGATGCTTTTTTAGGATTCAGGATTCCTGTTCAGAGGAACTTATTTTTTTATTTTTATTTTTTTTTTAAATATCAACTCATTTAGAACATAACCATTAAAGCATGCCACAGCAAAACATTAACCATTGTAGAAACCCACAGTGAAAAATAAAATTAAAACCAATAAAAAAAAGACCTATCAGTATGACAAAAAAAAAAATGACCTACCCCTCGATCCACTATGTAAAAAACCATGGAAACATACCTCAATATACCTCTACACTCAGCAACTTTACATGCTAGACAATGTACTAACCAAGTTTCACGACACCTGAAAAGCACTTCTTATATGCAGTGCAATTTTGATTCTTTCTATTAATTGTGCTAAAGAATGTCCCTAGCAAGTTTAATCACAATTGGAATACAGTATGTGTGACATGAACAGACAAGTTTTCTCCTCAGAGTCAAATACACTCAATAACTCGTGCTAAAGAATGTCAAGTTCATCACAATTGTATAAGGGGTAGTTAGTATTGGAACAATGAAGGGGTGACATACAGACGCCAGATACACTTCCACCAGCTTGTCCTTTGTTCATCACAATTGGTAAGTGTCACATACAGACAACACACATTCTATATGGTTTTAAACATATATGTTGTACATGTTTATGGTTGCTATTTGCCACTAAATGTCTATACTAAAAAATATCGGTAGGTTATTCCGCTAACTTTCAATATTAACGTGCCAAAACAGTAATCCTCTTTTCAAATATGTTTTGTTTCCAGCGCTTGTGTATGACTGAAGGTGTAATTTTTAACCTACTGAAAACTGTAGAAGAAGCAGGCCTGTTTGATTACAGTGAAACGCTTTGTGCTCAATAATTTAACTGGACTGCCAGCAACTGCTTCTTTCTGATAAAGTGGTGCACATTAATCTTAACTAAAGAACAGTATTTTAAGCCGCCAAGGAATTGTTGAACTGTACAATTGTGTAACAAGGAACAAGATAGTTTTAACACTAATTAGCTTTTGCAGTTGCTTTTCAGCATACTAAAAATTATGACTCAATTAAAAAGCCAATTCGTGATTTAAGTTCGGAACCATATATATATATATATATTATATTATATATTATATATATCTATATATATAATATATATATATATATATCAAGGGGCAGCTAATCCCCGTCGATAATATCAGAAACGTAATAATTAATTTTTTAATAACTTAATTTTTAAAAAACGACGACATACTGTACCAGCACAACCCTACTCACAAACAATCATTCTGATCGCGATACTGTTATTCATCACACGACTGGACAGTGCAACAACAACAGCAGCATCTGAAGAGGCAACGCTGACAACATTGCGAATTCCGAGTCAAAGCAATGTACTAACAAAACAAAAATTACAGTACGGTATATCGAAAACTGTAAATATAAAACTAAATACTTAATTCGTTAAAGCTGAACAGAACCAGGTCTGTTTAACTACAATGATAATCGTGACAAACCAAAACCAGTCTAAGTATCATCTTTGCATTACCACCGACAGATTGCGAAAATATGAAACGCACTACGTGTATACATACCTTCATGCCTGTTGCTAGACATTTAGAAGCACAGTCGATTAATCATTTGCAGCTATGTCCAAAAAAAAAATAATCAAGTGGTAGCAAGCGTTTTCAACAACTTTCACTTATTTAGTCATGTCTTTCTTTCTTTCTGTCTGTCTGCCGCCATTTATTTCCTATCAACAACTTCCCTTACGATCACTCAAATAAGATACTGACGTTCTATTGGTTTTTATGTACAGAGCGCCGCCTTTTAAATGCACACATGATCATGAGAAAAATACAGCATTCAATTTGACCTCATCAACATGGCACTTCTGTTGCGTCAGTTCATCCCCGCTGCGTTTAAGAAACCTCTACCAACTTTCTTCACATGCGCAAACCAAGAAATCTGTGTAGAGGGGTTTGACAGCAGCGCATGGAAACGGCGACGGGAATATCAAATACCTAGAACAAGCGCAGTATAGCATCAGTGCCGGTGCATTTCACATTTAACATAGCACTATCCATAAACTTTCCTGCCGACATCAAAATGTAAACGAGGATCTGCTAACAAGCAATTCATTAGAATGTCAGCGCTGAAGAAGGTAAATTATATTAATTATGCATTGCAAATACCTGTGGAAAACTCAAGGGGTTGGGCTGTATATTTATCATAGAGGGATTTCATGGCTCTTTGAATTTGCAGTAAATGTGCGTCAGGCAAACACAATGTGCATTTTTAAGTAAGCAGATTTTAATTGGTGAAATGCATTTTCCCCACTGTACTTTTTTTTTTTTACAGCAGCGTTCAGATTTAAACAGATGTTAATGCTCGAGAGATTTAACTGTGAATGAAGGTGTGAAAAATAGCGCAGCTCACTGAAATTGACATGTATTCATTTAGTAGTAGTGATTGCTTATCGGTCTTTTATCAGTATGCATTTAAATAATAATGATGATACTGGTAATAAATAGTACTACAGATTGATAATTATCTACAATATATAGTAATCATTTCAAAAACAGAAATAAAGTCATATAAACTATATGCAAAAGTATTCGAGGTAAATCCTGGCATTTATAGCAATTAAGTGGTTTTGGAAAAAAATAAGTTTCTGTCAAATAAGTATACCATGCCAAATTATATATCTGCACAAACACCTATGTTCCTCGATACTGAAGCTATATATATATATATATATATATATATATATATATATATATATATATAATATCTTATATATATATATATATATATGGATTTTTCAGTCATTTCAATGGTTGCCAGGCTCATGTGTATGCTGCATCTAATAAACCAGCATTACACTGTTGTAGTTAATGCAGTGTATAGTTCCCTTAGGTAATAGCTGTGCATTTGGTATTTGGAAAAGAGGCTGCTGAAGGTTTCATACACTGTTACCATTAAAGTTTAACATCACTGATCTTTGAATACAATTCTCCTTACTGCTTCAGTAGGTTTTCATAACCCCAGGTGAACATGTCCTGCGTATAGTATTTAAAAAAATAATAAAATTGGAAGCCAGTGTAGTTGTGTTCAGTTGAGGATGACTGTATTAGGTAAATACCTTTTAGATTTTATTGAAGAATCTGCTGGAAGCATTTTACATGGTCTCAAAACAATAAAATCATAGTTAAATTGCAGGGCACCAAAAATCTAACTAATTAAGTTGATTAAAGTGAGTTAGGGGCAGCCTGTTGCAGATGGTTGCATACAAAATGATAATGTAAGAGAGTGGGATGGATTTCAGAAGGAAATGGTAAAAGCTGGTGAGTGAAGTTTCGATGTACAATAGTAACCACGTTGTAACTTTAGAAATTACAGGACAGAAGCAGACCTTTGTTCAAGCTTGTCTCTGCTAGTGGTGCACCAGTATTGTTACATACCAACTAAATTTAAAATTAATTAATACATTTTCAAAAAAAAAAAGATATGTTAGCCAGGTTACAACAAACTGACACGGTGGTGTTATCATTTTGTATTTTTTCTTTTGCCTGAGATACAGATATTCTCCATACTTTTGCTTGCCTTCATAATTATTCAGGGTTCCCTAAGAAAATTTGGAAGGAAAGTTTTTGCTACTGCTGGCCCCTTAGACCGGAACAGATGACCCATAGAACTTAAATCCTCAATGTCATTTTATAATAGATTGTCATTTGTGCTTGCCCTGTGATTGTAATTAATGTGAAGTAAATACTATAATACATGGATTATGAAATTGTTTGGTGCGTGCTTGATTGTAATTGTAACTTGCTGCCTGCCTTCCTCCTGGGACGCCTTTGTAAACGAGTTGTTTGCCACGCATATGGCTTTTATCCAGTTATTATTATTATTATTATTATTATTATTATTATTATTATTATTATTATTATTATTATTATTATTATTATTATTATTTATCCATCGCTGTGGAATACATGTGTTAGCTTAAAGTTACTGAATATCTGATTCTGATACAGTTAAGGGTGTCTGCACATATGTCCATTCATCCACCCATCTGTATCACACTTACATTGTTGCAGTAATATGTAGAATTGTGATGTAAATGCTAATTTTTATTATATAGTATTCTGTAATACTGTTGATATAGGTAATGATCATCAACTTTATCATCACAATGATGGCTTTAATTTTACATTTACAGACGAGATGGAGATGTATGTTATTGATAATAGTTCTTTTTAAAAGTACATACATTTAAAAAAATCACACACTTTGCCTGCACATTACTGCATTCACACTGCAAGCGTTATGGACAATGCTTCATGTAGGAACAATGTGAACTATTATCATAGACATTCACATTGGTGAATATAAGACACCACTTCCCTTCATTTTGAATGGCACAAGATACAGACTGTGAAGCAGCTGAAGTAGTGTTTCCATGGCAGAATTCCTTGCACCGAAATGGTCACAATCCTGGTCAAATACAGTCAGTTCTGTCATGTAATTGCTATACAAATACACATTGTAATGCTAAACCTAATTACAAAAACGGTAAACACGATGACGACACTGGACAATGGAATGTATTTATTTAAACATAAGTTACATAAAACCTTGGGTATTGAAGATTTTTTTTTTTTTTTTTTACAATTTTGTTGGGTGTATATGAATTATGTTAAGAATACCCTTCAAACACAAACCTAGTAATTTTTACCTTCAGGTTAATTGATAGACAGACATGTGTCTTCAAATATTGAAATAGCTGTCCAATCCTTTTTTACTAAGTGTTTACAGGTGAATGGTTATGTATATTGCTTTGTACAAAAAGACTGTGCCTATGGATTGATCAATTCCACAGGAGAATGCAGGATAGTCTATAGTCCTTGTAAAGATATACGACATTCATTATGCAAGTAAACGCTTTATAGTAGCAGAAAGCATGTAAGCTTTTTGATCAGAAGAAAATATTGTGAAGGTTGGGTAGTCCTTCTATAAAAAGCAAGCTGCTGTACTGTAGTTTTGTTACCAAGCAATAATAATATATGGCAGTGGCTGTTTTATTTATTTAATTATTTGTGCTCTTGTTAAGCCCCTGTATTAAATTAGGTATATTGAATTGGTATAAAACGATATATAGTGTGTTTATTTACTGTATTTAGCGCTTTTTATATAAAAGTATCGCAAAGCACTATACTGTACATAGCAGGAAAAAAAAAGAACAAACCACGATACATTTGTATAGCATGTCACACATGCAACTGTTAGTCAGACCACTTAAATAACATATTAAATAACAGTATGCACATAACAATAATACAAAAAAAGCAGTTTGAAAGCTACATTAAAACCCACTAAGATAAGAAAGCTATTTTATAAAAGGCAGGCAAAGCATTCCTTAATTTAGGAGCTCGACAAGAAACATCCCTACCTCCTGTGTTGCTTTTGTTGACCCTAGGAATAATCAGCAGCCCAGCATCCTGTGATCTCAGAGTTTGTTTTGGAAGAAATGGGGTCAGTAACTCCTGCAAATAATTAGGTGCTAATCCATTCAGTGCCTTGTAAATTAATCTAAAAATAATGATATACTGCACAGGGAACCAGTGTAAAAAGGCCAAAACAGGGGTAATATGTTCACTTTTCCTGGTTTTAGTCAGAATTCTAACAGCGGTATTCTGAACAAGCTGCAAGCGGGATACCACGCGTTCTGGGACACCAGAAGAAGTGCATTACAGTAATCAATTCTAGATTAAACAAATGCATGCAGTAGCCTCTGGGCATCAGATATGGAAATAATTGGTCTAAGTTTGGCTACATTTCTCAAATGGTAAAAAGATACTTTAGTAACTTCCCCAAATGTCTCAAATGATAGATCAGGATAAGAAATGACCCCCAAACTCTTAATTTCTAATTTAAGTTTGGATATGAGACTGCGAGGGTTGAGCTCATGTAATCCTGCATTTCCTTTTAGTTGGTTCTGTGAGCCCACTAGCATAACCTCTGTTTTATCTGAATTCAACATTAGAAAATTCTGTGACATCCAATGCTTGATGTCTATAAGGCAAGTATCTAATAACACCCCAGGCAGAAGAATATCCTGGCTTCAGGGACAAATATAGCTGGGTATCATCAGCATAGCAATGGAAGTTCACTCTGTGTCTGCGGATAATGTTACCTAACAGTAGCATATATAATGAAAACAACAGGAGACCTAGAATGGAGCCATGGAACACAGCAGACAACTTCCAATAATGCCGATTTTACCTCCCCAATAGAGACAAATTGAAACCTATCAGAAAGATAAGATCTGAACCAGGATAGGACAAGGCTAGACAGTCCCACTGTGCTTTCAGGATGATTCAATAGGATGGAATGGTCTACAGTATCAAAGGCAGCACTTAGATCCAGAAGTATCCACTCTGTGTTTATGTTGTTTGAAATATTAGTGTCTTAAAATGAAATCTCTATTGGTCACTGTAAATGACACATCACAGAAGCTATTCATTTCCATGTGGTCTGCTGTCTACAGAGAGGGGCCTGACACTTCAACCTGAGTACACCATCATTTCATCACCCAAGCATTCATTTATTTAGCTGTATTGGAAGAGTTCATGTTTGACGGCAGCAGTTCCCTGTGAGCTTTATAACAGTGGATGGGTTGTGACGTTCTAATTACGAGGGAAATGTAAGGCAATTTCATTGTGGCTCAGCAAAGTACTGCGTTGCATCTTGACAGCAATGAAACGCCTGTGAGGTTGTAGTATTATCTGTTCATGGCAGTTTGGAATCTGTACAGGAAAAAAAAAATGTGTAAAGGATCACCTTCTTGGTCACCTTTTGATTTATTGCTGCAATAACTCAATTTTAAAATACATTTCTGTTATTAAGCTGCTAGGCTGAACGCTCTAAAAAGTGACCACTTGTTGACGTTTTTTTGTATGTATCAAAGGCTTTTAAAGCATTTACCCCTTCCACACCTTGATATCTGTTTACTCCTAGAATAAACTTTTAGAGCGTTCGTGGATTATTGTGTTTATCCTCATATGTGAATGGTCAACTAACTAGCAGGTTGTGTCTACCCATCCTCGTGTGAAATAAAAATAGCACTTCATGTATGTTGATAGGGTATTCTGCTTATATACTTTCCTTAAATCAAGATCCTTCCCTGCTTACTGGTGTAATTTGTAAAAGTTATTCAGTGCTAGATATGCATTACATCTTCAAGCCATGCTGTAGATCAGAAAGCAAAACCAGACTTAAAATTGTCTTTTTTGCAAATGATGGAACACCTACAGTACAGAGCTCAGGCGATGTATTCCAAAGATGGGTATATCCACGTGTAGTTCATCCAGTCGTATTTCTAAAATGTCCAGGTACAGGACCTCTGCTAAATCTGCTTAATTCTTGTCTCACTTCTGACATAGTTCTGATCATTTTTAGGAGCAGACTTATTGCTGGTACCTGATTATTTAAGTAACACATCCCATGCAGTAGTTACTGTAGTTATTGTTACTGTAGTTATGAAAAGAAATACAACTGGGAGCTGGGCTAGTAGTTTTTCCAACAGTGGGCTTATAAAGGGGTCATCACTTGATGTACCAATCCAGATCTTTGTTAAAACCTTTCCCTAATAAAGTTAAACCATTGAGGGTGAGTGGAGGTCACAGTCCCGCATAGTGTGAACCCATGTACCTGGGTCGTACCTGGGTTAACCTGGGTCCCAGCAACCCACCTCAGGATGTGGGTTGACATGCTTTGACCCGGGTTGAGCGAGACAAAATGCATGACGGCCATTCATAAGCCGACGAAATAACATTTATTCTGTTTAGCCATATTTTTGTTGTTTGAGACACACGAGCCAGATTGCAGCAGGGATGAAGAAACGTTTACTTGTCATCCAGGTCAACCTTGCTTTTATCAAAAGCAGTGTGAAATCGCGTAGCTGAACCGCATGACACTGGGTCCCAACCTGGGTAGGTCCCAGGGTAGTAAATTAGTACATTTAATATGACAAGTATTTTTCATGTCTTTTCATTTTGATCTACAGTTTGCTTTAAGAAAACAACCTAGCTTGATATTACATTGTGTTAAATGAATTGCTGCTTTGAGATGAGAGAAAGCTACAGCCTATTATGCCTAAAGGCTTTCCTAGTAGAAATAAAGATAGAAGACATTTTTCAGCTGGATTGTCATAATTTGAAACATGACCCTTTTTCTATTATGATATTTAGTTCCATTTTAAAGTGTGTTTTACATTTTTCATCTTTTTTTAAATTTATTGGATGCTTTGATTTTAGCTTTTTCTGCAGGATTAAATATGAACTTGCTGATATATCACAAAGGAAACCTGAAGGCCTAAACAAGTAGCATTCCATTTCAGTGCAATTCTCACACAACATAGGAATGTAATTCTGGATTCTTCTTCTGTGAATATTTGTATTTTATCCCCCACAACAGTTGCATAGCAATTTTCTATTTCTCATTTACTTGGGGAAGCTACATCTCCAGAATTACATAAGGGTATCTGCTGTACAAATGTAATTGAATAAGGTGAGAGTAAACCCGCTTCTGGATATGGGGTGCCTTTTTTTCTGTTCAGTCTGTAAAACTGTTGAAGAATAATGCAGAACAATAGCAAGGGAGCTAATTAGTGTTTATCCTGTTGCAAATGCAATGGTAAATTAATATGAATGTTATTTTAGTTCTTTATCATTTTGCAATGTATTAAGAAATTGTGTAGGAAAATAATTTTCTAGGTTGTTGGGGTTCTAAACAGTAATTCACTTTGTTGAATATTAATAACGTAGACCAGTACAGTATGTAGAGTAATGTATTCCTATATCCCTCTCGTGTATAGAAGGCACTACAGTGGACAGCTACATTATTAACATGATTATTTCTGTTACCTTTCAATTGAAGATGGCCACCAACGAACATTATGTATGGGACATGCCTGCCCATTGGGTAGGTATCGCTGAGCTGTCTATACCAGAGCTGCCGATAGGTCCCTTCCTGGGATGATGCACCCAGTCAAGCCCACTGAGGGCATAAAACTGTCACCCTGAGGGAGCCATTTCTCTTTTTCCTTCTCAAGATGGTACGGTAAGAGCTCTGTGTTGAGCTCTACGTGTTGGTCGAAAAGAGCTTTTTTCGAGTCGATTGTATTTCCCTTGCATTCGCCGCTTTCCTGGAATCAACGACTTTGAAAAGACTGAACCTTTCGTCTTTTTGTCTATCAGCAGCCTCCTCGCTTGTGTGGTAGGTCACTCTTTGTTATCTGTCTATCATGTGTGAGCGACTGCTTGTACAGTCAACGACGAGTGATTGTCTGTTTCTTTCTTGAGAGTGCACAGTTCCTCCACGGTGCTAGGCCTTGCGGTATCCCCACTGTTGAGTGACTCTTCCAGCCATTCTGTACTCCATGGGGTTAGGCCTTGCCGCATCCCCGCTGTCGAGTAGACCTCGTCGGCTGCATAGGCCCGCCCACCTCCATGAGTCGGGCCTTGTAAACAAACAGTGTGCTCTCTCCTATCCATTTATTCTACTATGTTTTTTTGTTGTCTCCTTCAACTTGCCCTCCACGGCTTCGGCCCTTGTGTCCCCCTGGTGCATGCTATGTGCTGACCAGGTGTGTGTGACCGCGAGGCTAGGGTAGGTACAGTTACGTAGCTGCCCCCACGCCCCCCCCACAGCGCACGGTACTCGGTGCATACAGTGCTCAGTACGCACGATTCTCGGTGCACACGGTGCTTGGCCACTGCTAGCGGATCTGTTGTCTAGCTCAGTTTCAGCACTTATGGGACTTGCTGCAGCCCCCCTTCAGGTCCCCTGGGTGCAGCGGCATAACCACGCCTGTCTGTTTTCCGGACGCAGGCAATGGCTCCTAGTCCTCAAAAGTTCTGGGCTTTCCCAGACATCATGGAGGAGGTATGCTTCTCCTGGGATTGTCTGGCCCAGGTCCAAGCATGCTAAAACAGGCCACACTGCTTGTCTCTCTACAAGGTGTGGAAAACCTTGGCCTAGCGGGGTTCCCCCCAGTAGACTCCACCATCGCGGCCCTGGTTAAGGCGCCGCCAGTGGGTGGGTTGGCTAGAGACCCGACGTGCTCGAACCCTCAATGCAAGGTCACGGAAACGCATTTCAAGTGGTCATGTGTAGCAGAGGTGCAGGCAACTCGCCTGTCAAACACGACCAGTGTGCTCACGGCCTATATGGACGGTTTCTGTGCGAGGCCTGTGTCTGGCTAGCTTGATTGTGACTCGTAGACAGCTGTGGCTGTCATAAGCCAGAGTTCCTGATGCAGATAAAGCAGCGCTACTAGACACGCCTATATCCCTATATCCGGCCATGGAGGAGTCATCCCGGCAGGTAGCCGCGTTGCTCCCTCAGACGCGGATTGTCACCAGGACAGTTCCAGTACCCATGGCTCCACTGGGTGACCCGAGGCATCACCTACAGGGCACATTAGGAGCAAGCAACCGGGCACAGACCCACTCCAGGCCTCTGTACTTCAGAAGGAAGTGGCTGCCTTGCTGTGCAAGTGAGCCATTCGTCTTACAGACCCCACCTCCCACGGAGAGGGGTACTACTCAAGGTATTTTGTGGTACCTAAAAAAGATGGCGGCCTTTGCCCCATCATAGACCTGAGGCTCCTCAATGGGTTCTTAAAAGATACTGTTCCAGATAGGTTACAGATGCTGGCTCACCGTCACATTCTTCAGTCCGTCCGGCCGGGCGACTGGTTCACCACCGTGGACTTATGGGACATGTACTTTTACGTTCCCATTCGTCCATAGCACAGAAGTATCTCCGCTTTTACAAGTTTGCTGTGCTGCCATTTGGCTTCTCCCTAGCTTCTCGTACATTTACAAAGTGCGTGAATGCTATCCTGGTCCCCCTGCGGCTTCAGGGGATCAGAGACTGGTTGATCTGTTCCCAGTCGCAAGAGGGAGCAGTGGCCCACACGGCGGTTATGACAGAGCATCTGGCGAGGCTGGGCCTCACCATCAACGATACAAAGAGTCTGCTTACACTGGTGCAGTGCACAACGTACTTGGGGCTCCAGCTGGATACCAGTACGATGCAAGCATACCTGTCAGACGACAGAGTTGCAGCTGTCCAGGGTTGCCTGTCCCTGTTCCAACAGGGATCACAGGTCACCCTCCTAGAAACTGTTGGGTCTGATGGCCACAGCCATATTGGCCATTCAGCTGGGTCTGCTTCGCATGTACCCGCTACAAGCATGGCTCAATACGTTCCACCTAAACACCGTTGGCTGACTGTGTCTCACGCATTCTCGGCAGCCCTACATTGGTGGAGGACGACCTCTCACCTGCATGAGGGTGTGTGAATGGGAGTGGTGTTACACTGCCAAGTGGTGACGACGGACGCCTCCAACTTGGGTTGGGGGGCAGACTGGGAAGGCAGAGGAGTGAACATCTTGGAGTTGCAAGTAGTCTCCCTTGCTCTACACCATTTCCTCCCAGTGCTGAGGGGTACACATGTGTTGATCCGGATGGATCACAACAGTGGTGGCATATGTCAACCACCAGGGTGGCCTACGGTCCCCGGGGCTTGCATCGCATAGCCTTCAGGCTATTAACATAGAGGGACTTGCTGTCCCTACGGGCGACAAACATACCTGGAGTGGTGAACTGGGCAGTGAACCTCCTCTCCATGAAGGGTCCGCATCCTTCAGAGTGGCGACTCCACCCTCAGATAGTAGAGTGCATTTGGGAACGGTTCGGGAAGGCACAGGTCGATCTCTTCGCCTCGGCAGAGACGACGGATTGCCCCCTGTGGTACTCCCTCCACCACTTAGGCGGTCCACTTGGGCCTAGTGGCCCCCAAGTGGCCCAGGAGAATCTGGTTTTCGAGCCTGTGCCAGCTGTTATATGGCCAGCCCTGGGAGATCCCACTGCGCATGGATCTCCTCAGTCAGAAGAGAGGCACTCTTTGGCACCTGGAACCAGGCAGGTTCCGGCTATGGGTCTCCCCTGAAAGGGACTGCTGGTCAGCCCTAGGGCTATCAGATGCAGTTGTGGGTACATTGCAGAGTGCTAGGGCAGACTCCACTAGGTCATTGTACACAAGTGGAGGTATTTCCAAGCTTGGTGTCTGGCTGGAAGCCATGACCCAATATCTTGCCCTATGGCAGACATCTTACAGTTTCTGCAATAACTGCTTGATGCTGGTAGGTCACCCTCCACTTTGAAGGTGTATTTAGCGGCTATTTCTGCATGCCATGCCCCTGTAGATTGGGTGTCTCTGGGTAAGCATTTCTTGGCTGCCCGATTTCTTAAAGGCGCTTGCGATTACGCCCTCCAAGGAGGACTGTTCTCCTCGAATGGAGGCTTAGTATTGTACTGGAGGCTCTCATGAAAGCCCCATTTGAGCCCATACCCTCTATAGAGTTGAATTACCTGTCTATGAAGACAGCCTTCCTCGTGGCTATCACCTCTGCTAAGCAGGTCTGTGCACAGCTCCTGCATGTGTATTTGGGAGGATGGCAGCACGGTGTCTCTGCGCACCAACCCTGCTTTCCTCCCCAAGGTGATAATAGCCTTCCACATTAATCAGTCTGTGGAACTGGAGTCCATCCATCCACCACCGTTTGCTTCAACAGAGGATGAAAGATTGAATTCCCTCTGCCCAGTGCGGACATTGCGATGCTACATGGATAGGACAAGAGCTCTGCGTTAATCTGACCAACTCATTGTCTGTCACTGGACACGGACCCTAGGACAGCCCCTCTGTAAGCACCATCTGTCACATTTGATTGTGGACACTGGCTCAACGGCATATGATGGTGCTGGCTTGCCCTCACCTGGTAGGGTAGCCGCACAGTCCAGTAGAGGGTTGGCTACATCTTGGGCTCTCTTCAGAGGGGTCTCGATGTCTGGTATTTGTACTGCGGCTAGCTGGGCTACGCTTCATACCTTCTCAAAATTCTACCACCTTAATGTGGTAGACCCTGCCCTGCCGTCCTTATGCAGCAGGGTCCTTGAGGGTCTAAGTTAACACCACTAACCCCTGGGTTAGACAGTGTTGTGTGTCCCTCATATGCTGCCATTCCTTCTCCCTCGCGACGGCTCTGGTATACATTATCCCATACATAATGTTCGTTGGTGGTTGTCTTCGAATTGAAAGGGAACGTTAGGTTTCTTACCTTAACCCTGGTTCCCTTAAAGAGAGGACGATCACCACCCACAAGGTCACCCTCACGGGTTCGATGGAAAAAGAGAAATGGCTTCTTCAGGACGACAGTTTTATTCCCTCGGTGGGCGGGACCAAGTGCATCATCCCAGGAAGGGGCCTATCGGCTGTCGGTATAGAGAGCTTGGCGATACATACCCAATGGGCAGGCATATCCCATACATAATGTTATGTAGTAGTGGTCTTCTCTTCCAGGGAACCAAAGCTAAGGTTTTTAGAAAAGCAAACTATGAAGGTATGAAACAGAGACTAACAGAAGTAGATTGGAGTAAAATAGAGAAAACACCCACGGAAGAAGGATGGTTGTTCTTCAAAAATGTAGTACTAGAGGCACAAAACAATTATATCCCTAAAGTAGACAAATCTAAATGTAAAACTAAATTGCCAAAATGGTTTAATAGATCAATAAAAAAAAATATTCAGCGAAAAAATGCACTTTACAGAGCATTAAAAAAGGACCAAAAAGAAAGTACGCAGAAAGAGTACACGGAACTGCAAACGCAAGTCAAAAAGGAAGTTAGAAAGGCCAAGAGAGAAATAGAAATGAACATTGCTAAGGGAGCTCAAACCAATTCCAAAATGTTTTTCCAATATTACAACAGCAAGAGAACATTCAAAGAGGAGATTACAAATGGCAAAATCGTAGATGAAGAACAAAAAATAGCAAATATATTAAATGATTACTTTTCACAAGTTTTTACAAAGGAAGATACTGACAACATGCCCCACATGTCATCCAGTTCCTATCCAGTTTTAAATAACTTTAGCATAACTGAGGCAGAAGTGTTAAAGGGACTAGGAGCTCTTAAAATAAACAAATCCCCTGGGCCGGATGAGATCCTCCCAGTAGTACTCAAAGAAATGAAAGAAGTAATTTACAAACCGCTTACCAAGATCATGCAGCAGTCTCTTGACACAAGGATGGTACCGACAGACTGGAAAATTGCAAACGTAATACCGATCCACAAAAAGGGAAACAAAACTGAACCAGGTAACTACAGACCAGTAAGCCTGACTTCTATTATATGCAAACTTATGGAAACTATAATAAGATCCAAAATGGAAAATTACCTATATGGTAACAGGGTCCTGGGAGACAGTCAACATGGTTTTAGGAAAGGGAGATCATGTCTAACTAACTTGCTTGATTTTTTTGAGGATGCAACATCGATAATGGATAATTGCAAAGCATATGACATGGTTTATTTAGATTTCCAGAAAGCTTTTGACAAGGTCCCGCACAAAAGATTAATTCTCAAACTGAACGAAGTAGGGATTCAAGGAAACACATGTACATGCATTAGGGAGTGGTTAACATGTAGAAAACAGAAAGTACTGATTAGAGGAAAAACCTCAGAATGGAGTGTGGTAACCAGCGGTGTACCACAGGGATCAGTATTAGGTCCTCTGCTATTCCTAATCTACATTAATGATTTAGATTCTGGTATAGTAAGCAAACTTGTTAAATTTGCAGACGACACAAAAGTAGGAGGAGTGGCAAACACTGTTGCAGCAGCCAAGGTCATTCAAAATGATCTAGACAAGATTCAGAACTGGGCAGACACATGGCAAATGACATTTAATAGAGAAAAGTGTAAGGTACTGCACGCAGGAAATAAAAATGTACATTATAAATATCATATGGGAGATACTGAAATTGGAGAAGGAATCTATGAAAAAGACCTAGGAGTTTTTGTTAACTCAGAAATGTCTTCATCTAGACAATGTGGGGAAGCTATAAAAAAGGCTAACAAGATGCTCGGATACATTGTGAAAAGTGTTGAATTTAATCAAGGGAAGTAATGTTAAAACTATACAATGCAGTAGTAAGACCTCATCTTGAATATTGTGTGCAGTTCTGGTCACCTCGCTATAAAAAAGATATTGCTGCTCTAGAAAGAGTGCAAAGAAGAGCGACCAGAATTATTCCGGGCTTAAAAGGCATGTCATTTGCAGACAGGCTAAAAGAATTGAATCTGTTCAGTCTTGAACAAAGAAGACTACGTGGCGACCTAATTCAAGCATTCAAAATTCTAAAAGGTATTGACAGTGTCGACGCAAGGGACTTTTTCAGCCTGAAAAAAGAAACAAGGACCAGGGGTCACAAATGGAGTTTAGAAAAAGGGGCATTCAGAACAGAAAATAGGAGACACTTTTTTACACAGAGAATTGTGAGGGTCTGGAATCAACTCCCCAGAAATGTTGTTGAAGCTGACACCCTGAGATCCTTCAAGAAGCTGCTTGATGAGATTTTGGGATCAATAAGCTACTAACAACCAAACGAGCAAGATGGGCCGAATGGCCTCCTCTCGTTTGTAAACTTTCTTATGTTCTTATGTTCTTAAGTAACCTAACGTTTTGAAACCTCTAATGCATTAATGCATGGTGTCCTTTTCATTGGACACATAGCTAATTTACAATGACTGCCATCTGCTGGCAGATACTCGCATTTACATGAACAGCAAAGAAAGTAAAATGGCACAGACAAGTTCAGACACACACGCTCCACAGGGATTTGTGTAAATTTACAGGAAGAGGGAACAGCCGGTCAAAAAAAATAAATTATGTTTGGATACTTGCTTGATTTTTTTCACAATTACTATAAAAACACACGTCCACTTAAGTGGACGTCATGCAATACAGACATTAATACCATTTTTTATTTACCTAATGTTATTGGTATAAGTGCATGGAAGTTAGAACCGGGGATCAGGGATTTATGGAAAAGAAGAAAAAAAAACACGCACACACACACTCAGAAAAATAACATCTGTAGCATCAGTGAGTTCTGGTTTTACTCTGTTGTGATTATAAATGTACATACAATAAAGTTCGTTTTCTGCTTTCTTTTTCTTTCCTGGGAGAGATCAGCTGACTGCGCAGTGCATTCTAGTGTACCATAATGAGTATAAGAGCAACGCATTTAAAATAGTTAACTCAGTGAAGAAAGCACCTTTAATATGTTCTATATCCTATTGTTTTACACTGTTTCAATATTTTAACTGAACAGCAACAGTATCAACTGGGAAAGGTAGGTATTTATATAGTGACACAGAAAATATGTCAATTAGTACAGGTGTTTATAAAGTGAGACAGCTGTTGTGTCGACAAATACAGGCGTTTATATGCTAACACACACTCTGTGTCAATGAGTACAGGCGTTTCTATCCAGACACAGAGCCTGTGTCAATGAGTACTGGTGTTTATATCCTGAAACAGTCTGTGTCAATGAGTACAGGTGTTTATATCCGGACACAGGGCCTGTGTCAACAAGTACAGGGGTTTATATCCAGACACAGAGACTGTGTCAGTGAGTACAGGGGTTTATATCCAGACACAGGGCCTGTGTCAGTGAGTACTGGGGTTTATATCCAGACACAGAGCCTGTGTCAACAAGTACAGTGGTTTATATCCGGACACAGGGCCTGTGTCAATGAGTACAGGCGTGTATATGGTGACACAGCCTCTGATTTGTCCTTATCTGTCAGAAGAATATGACATCAACATGAGTGGGGAAAGCTTGGAGGCATGTTTTACATTTTGTGATCAGAGAGAGAGATCTGCTTTCCAGAACCTTTTAATTAAAATAGAATTTACTATTTTGCTGTACTAATATAACAAACTATGGGTGACTATTACTTTATATAAATGATCATGTGATGCACGAATGTAAGAATTTGCTTTCTATGGTGATGTACTTTTTTCTTTCAAATAGCATGTACTGTGTGTATAATCATTTGTGTGATTTATTTTAATTGCAAACATATGTGCTTTTCAGAAAACATCTCAAATTCTGGTCCGTTTTGGTTTTCAGGTGACATTCCAAATCCAGCCCAGTGTTTTGGGATGCTCTGTTCTTACATGTGAAGTTTCTAGATCATTCTCAGTTGACCATAAAAATGTACACCAGAACTGGATCATGAATTCATTTAAGAATAACCCTGAGTACATGAATCAAAGTTAATATATTTTTTGACTCTCCTCAGATTATTTTTTTTTAAAAGAAGAAACATAAATCAAATGTTTTAAACTTGTTTTAAAGCTTTGTTTTTTTCTTAAAAAGAAGAAACTATATTGCACTGAAATGTATACATGAAAATGCAAGTGTTATTAAAACACATTTTTGAGGGGGAACAGGGTAGGCCTATTCCAAAAAAGGACATCTCATTTATAATGATGGAGTTAAACATATTTTATTAACCTGTCACACAAAAATCCAATAAAGGATATCTTGTAAAGCACTTTGTGATGGTGGTCCACTATGTAGCGCCTTTCATAAAAATAGATTTATTATTATTATTATTATTATTATTATTATTATTATTATTATTATTATTATTATTATTAGTAGTAGTAGTAGTAGTAGTAGTATTATTATTATTATTATATCAGCTTTTTCAACTGTAGGTTTTAAGAGACCAGTGTCCTTCAACAACTTAACATTAATTTTATTGTATTGTAAAATAGTCCTTATCTATTCCCGATAGTTTAAACTGTAGGCTATACATAATGTTTAAAACTGTTGGACCATGCAAATACAATGGACAGAAATACATTGTGAAAGACTAATGATTAAATCTAGTGAAAAATTACAGACATTCTAGTGCAAAGTCCTTCTCACTTGGAAACGTTTACACTGGCCAAGAAAGGGTTAACTTCAGTAGTGATAGAATGACATCAACGCCTATGAGCTACCTAATGCCTAGACTGAAACTTTATTAGAGTTAATACTTCTAACACATAGGCAGTCCTGATAGTGATAGAATGTCACAGGTTAAATGTATCAACCTGTACCACTTAATAACTGTCTAGAGTGATACTGTGTTGCAGTGCATACTTCTAATAGTCCACAAATGGAAATGCCTGACATTCTAAACAGCTTGAAATTAGCAATATGCTTGGTAGTTTTTGACGTATATTCCTGACAAAACTACTTGCCTTCAGACGTTTAAAAAAAATAAAATCTAATCGATTAATAGCAAGATTGAGCTTTTATTTTCACTTCAGCAAATGATGCACAGCACAAAAGGCGGTGCACTGAGTGACTGGTTTAGTGCTCTGCCCTATTCACACAGAAAATGCGTGATCAGGCACTGATGCCGCATTTCATTTTCTTAATTCATCATTTAGACACAACAATATTGCAGGTTGAGTGTCTGCAACTTGGGGGTTTACCCCCATTTACACAGAAGGTGGCTATTCTCAATGATGCAATGATGCCTTTGGTACCTGCCGTGATATGAGTGATACTTTTCAGTATACTTGCTGAATATCACAGTTGGCTAATGAAAAGTATGGAAGACATACAGAGAGAATGTGAAAAGAAGATAATTTGAAGGAGAGCCATCCCTTACAAAAAAATACTGCAGTAATGAAGTAAGCAAATACTGCAGGACTACTACGACTACTAATAATATCAGCATTTATAGGTGAGATTTTAGCAGCAAATCATATATGAATTACAACACACCTGAATTAATTTCTCAGAGCCATAAACATTTGTTAACTTCTACTTCTGCATATATTGTTCCACCATACAAAACCTCTTCAAACTGGAATTGTATCAAACCTTGGCATAGCAAACGTGTGTTTGTGGATCAAGCATCATTTGAGGAACGCATTGCCTACAATAGCCTAATCTTTATATGTTGTTTTTTTTTTTTTTTTTTTTTTTTTTTTTTTTTTATTTTTTTTTTTTTTTTTTTTTTTTTTTTTTTTTTAAATCAGATCAGGGTTTTGATTTCTGCAAATAATATTCTGCAATTTAGAACAAATGATTGCTGTTTATTGTAATTGTCCTGTCATGGATGATTTGTATTTCTTCTTGTTAGTTTTATAATGTTGCTGTTGTACCTGCTGCCTCTTCTTGCCAAGACCGCTTTGAAAAGGAAATGTATATAGCAAGGGTTCTTTCCTGGTTAACTCTTTGCAGCCTAAATATGAGGAGGGCATGAATGTGACCACTTTGTGTTTGGCAACCTTAAATCAGAAGTTAAAACCCAATATATCCACAGAAAGGCCTTGAGTAGCTGTTTCCAATAATATAATGTATTTTATTGTGGAATTTTTTTCATACATAAGCTGCCCCTCCCAAAATAAATAAATAAATAAATAAATCATAACAAACTGCATAATAAATAATATTTATTTGAATGGCCAATTTCAGGTATGTAGAGTTTCAGGTATAAAAAAAAATATTGGGATGTTAGTTGTGAAATTTCATGACTATTTAAAAAAAAAAAAAGATTTAAAATATCTTTTACAGTTGGGAACATTAAAATTTTGTATGAGCCACGGTCTGTATTACAAAATGTTCAAAACACAGCCCTATTTACAGGACTGTCAGCTATTGTATGGAAGTACATTGTACATTGAAGTACCTTGCTAAGTCATATGTAAAAAATTAAAAACTTGAAATGTATGAATAAATACAATTAAAAAAATACAGTTATTAAATAATATTGCATTGTGAAGAGAAATCATGTTTATATACAAACATTATAGAACTAAAATATAGCCAACAATATCGCACGTATATATATATATATATATATATTATATATATATATATATATATATATAGTATAAAACCGGGGCTCGAGTCTCTGCAGTTCTTTTTCCCCTTTCCAATCAGACAGACACAGAACTAGGAACTTTTACGCGCTTAAGTGCTATTTTGTTTAACAAACAAAAACGAAAACCTTACTCCGTTTTTGAGCACTGACTAAACACAGAAACACCCTGACTACAAAACAGGACAGCTAAGCTGTTTACCTGTTAAAACTAAACAAAAACACACAGTTTTTCACAAATAACACAAAAAGGTACACACACAGTTACCTTCCTTTTTGTTACAATTGAACACACTTTCAATCAGGCTCCTTCACACAGCAGCAGCCGCTATAAATACCCTGCACCTGGCTCTAATTTACAATGGTAGCCAGGTGCAAGTGATAATTAACTAATAAATGATAATTAAACAATAATAACAATAATAAAAGTGAACACACAAATACATGTTTCTGCTATATATATATATATATATATATATATATATATATATATATATATATATATATATATATATATATATATATACACACATACGCACACACACACAGACACACACACACACACAGAGCTTTTTGTAGTTGTATGATTGCATTGAAGTGCGTTGAAACTATTGTATTGCTTAAGAGGTGTCTTTAGCGCAGTTTAGCAGCTGTTAACCAGTTCACCCTTCACAAAGTGAGGGTGGAGCCTACTTAAGCTGAGTGAGTCTACTAGTGGTCAGTCTACAGGTAACCAGTCAGAGGCAAATAGGTAAGTGATCCTACTTCAAGTAATTAACATTAGCTGTATTTAAGTAACATTATAAAGATGATGTTGTTTTAAGGTGATTTACTGTTTGTGATTAGTATCAGGTGAGAGTGGTTAAATTGAATAGAGGCTGATTTGCAATTTGATTGGTTTACACACATCTTTTATCCATCTAGCTAGTTAGTTTGACAGACAGCTAGCCTATTTGCACCAGCACGAAGCAGCAGCCAATTGAACAGCCTTTCTACCAAAGAGCTGGGAGTCCAGCTGTTGGAGTCCACGAGGAAAGGCTGTTGGAGAAATTCTGCTCTGGAAGATACCAACTGCTAGACAGGTCTGTACCCCCCACCACTGCTCCTGCCCCCACTACTACTATACCTATCTGTCTCACCTGGCATGCTATGACTATCTCTCACCTCCCTGTTATTCTGTCCTTTCTCTGCCGCAGCTCCCCCGCAGCTCCCCCAACCCTTTAAATATCATCCCCTGCCCCCCGGGGGGGGGCGGGGGGGGGTGTGACTAATCCTAAGTTATAGGTATTTCAATATTGGGGTCTCCAACCCCAACCACTCTGCTAGATTCCTTCCTCTCCTGTCCTCTTAGAGGTCACGACGAGTGAATGACCACAACTGCTCACTCAAGGTTCTCCTTCTAGCGGAATGGTTACAAGATAAACCGCCTCTCTCAACAGTAGTCCCCCAAGGATCAGTCTTGGGTCTTCTCCTGTTCTCTCTCTTCACCCACTCCCTAGGCCCCCTCATCGCATCCTATGGTTTCTCATATCATTTCTATGCTGGTGATGCTCAGATCTTCCCCTCCCATATCTCTACCTCTCTGTCTGCTGTCTCCTCCTGGATGCACTCGCATCACCTCAACTCAACCTCTCTAAATCTGACCTCCTTTTCTTCCCCCTCTTCTGATTTCTCTATCTCCATTCCTTTGGAATCTACCATGCTCTCTCACCAATCCGACCCTTGAACTGGAGTCATTGTATTTTGTATCTTGCTCTTAATTGTGCTGTAATTCTTGATATGTATTTTATTTTGTATGCAACTGTAAGTCACCCTGAGTAAGAGTGTCTGCTAAGAAATAAAATATATATATAAAATAGTTGTTCCTATTCAATTTAATGTAATAAATTACCAAACCATTTTTTTACTGGTGTAGGGTGAACAATACCATTTTTTTTGTCTCATTGACACAGGTGCTGTGTCACTATGTAATCGCCTGCTCTTAGTAACACAGTATCTGTGTCACTTTTTAAACACCTGTACTAATTCACATATTTGCTGTGTCACTATATAAATACCTACCTTTCCCAGTTAACACTGTTGCTGTTCAGTTCAAATATTGAAACAGTGTAAAACAATGGGATATAGAACATACTAAAGGTGCTTTCTTCACTGAGTTAACAATTTTAAATGTGCTGCTCTTACACTTGAATGCACTGCACAGTCAGCTGATCTCTCCCAGGAAAGAAAAAGCAGAAAACAAACTTTATTGTATGTACTTTTATAATCACGACAGAGTAAACCAGAACTCACTGATGCTACAGATGTTATTTTTCTGAGTGTGTGTGCGTGTTTTTTTTTTTATTATTCTTTTTCGTAAATCTTTGATCCCTGGTCCTAACGTCCATGTTCTACTGCAATATATGTTAGTATTTGCACAGCTGTATATTGCAGTTTTGTCTTTGACATGAAAAACAGGCTTAATTTAAATATTTTATCTACTCTTATAACTTTAATTGAATAGATGGGTAAGCATATTGCTAAGAATTTCAAATAATTCTATATTGTTTTAATTTTCTACATATTTAACAATATTATAATCAACATTTTTTATGATTTAAAGAAATACACTGATAAGTTGAGCAGGTCAATCAACCATATACACACAGTTTAGATAGTAGTAATACTAATAATAATAATAATTTATTTGTATTCATTTCTTAGGACAGCAAGAAAATCTAGCTTAAGGATTGTAGAAGAGCTTCCATCACATTCCAGTGACAGTGAGTAATAACAGTGATTGGCAGCCAGACTAGTAAGAGCAGCAGTGAAAGTGATTAATAAGATGGTGAGCCTGAGCTAGTGAAAGGGAAGAATAAAGCCACTTGCAATACAATGTGGAAAAGCAAAGATAATTTTTAAGGAGTCTTGCCTCTATTCTTATGTCAGCATAAAATGATGAGACCCTGATTGAAGATATTGTACAAAACACAAACTTATGTGCAGTTCAGAAAGGGAAGCAAAAGGAAGAATTTAAAACTTTTCTTGGGATAAATCTGGTAATGTCATATCTAAGATATCCAAGATCAAGAATATCATTGAGTAAAGGGCTTCATCGACCTGATTGCAAATGCAATGCCTGTGAACAGATATGAAGAGAATCTCTGTTAACTTCACTTTGTTGACAATTATTCTCAAGAGCCAGGCAACAAAGATACATTCAACCTATGTTATTTAAACTGGAGGCATCATTTGTCCAAGCTGTTGATCCTGAAGAGTTTCAGTAAGTTGATGAACAAATCATTCCCTTTGAGGGGCTCCAATCAATCAAGCAGTACATTCCTAAGAAGCCCAAGGGTTTGAAGGTGTGGGTGAGAGCAGGAACATCTGGGTATAGGTACAGGTTTGAAGCGGATGAGGACGCAAATGGAGACAGGGACGAAGTTAGTGAATTGGGCGTGTGTGCTGATGTGGTACTTCGCTTGTGTAGTGACATACAAAACAAAAGTCATAAGGTATTTTTGATAACCTGTTTTGTACCATCCCTCTAATTCAGAGGCTACATGACCATGGCATCTATTCAACAGGCACATGCAGAGCTAACAGGCTCACGGCAGCACAATCTCATTTGAAGAACAAGAAACAGCTGAAGGAAGAAGGTAGAGGTTCATCATCAGTTTTGACTAATAGTAACATCACCATTACATGATGGACAGTTCTGTAATACATGTTACAGGCAAGGAACCACAGGATTCTGCTCAGAGGTGGAGCAAAAAAAATTAAAGAAATGATCCAGATCAGTCAGCCGATTGTACTCAAGCTGTACAACACACATATGGGGGGAGTAGATCTCATGGATCAGAGAGTTCCACACATACGCAGAAAGAAGCGATGGTACATTCGAATTCTTTTTTATTATTATTTTCACGATGTAGCATGTGTAAATGCATGGTTACTGTATTGGATGTTGGGATTCAGTGACGGATCAGTTGCATTTCAAAGCATCCATAGCTTCAGCAGCAACATGAAAAGAGAGCGAGGCCGTTTAACACCTCCACCTTTGAAGTGCAAGGCAATGTCAAAGGCACCGTCTGAAATTAAGTTCAGTGTAGGGGATCACTGGCCAAAGCTAACCAATGCAGAAAATGCCAACAGGTGCCATGATGCTGCTTGCACAAGAAAAACAAAGTACATATGCATGCAGTGCCTTGAGCCATTGTGTCCTGGGTTATAATTCATGCACAAGGGTTACAAAATAAATTATATATATATATATACACACACACACACTGTGTACAAAATATTAGGAACACCTTCCTAATATTGAGTTGCACCCCCTTTTGCTCTCAGAACAGCCTCAGTTCGCCAGGGAATGGACTCTACAAGGTGTCGAAAGCGTTCCACAGGGATGCTGGCCCATGTTGACTCCAGTGCTTCCCACAGTTGTGTCAACTTGGCTGGTAGTGGAGCTTTACTCCAAATAGCTTGTTCCATCTCATCCCACAGATGCTCAATTTGATTGAGATCTGGTGACTGGGCAGGCCACTGCAGTAAGCTGAATTCACTGTCATGTTCGTGGAACCATTCCTGGACAATCCTAGCCTTATGGCATGTGGCATTATCCTGCTGAAAAAATCCATTAGCAGATGGATACACTGCTGTCATGAAGGGATGCACCTGATTGGCAATGATGTTCATATATCCTGTGGCATTCAAATGTTGCTCCACTTTTATCAAGGGGTCCAATATGTGCCATGAAAACACATCCCACACCATCACAACCAGCCTGCAATGTTGACGCACAGCATGATGGATGCATGTACTCTTGTGGTTTAGTCCATACCCTAGTCCTCCCATCAGCATGAAACAGCAGGATCCGGGATTCATCAGACCAGGCAATGTTTTTCCAATCTTCCAGTGTCCAGTGTTTCCATTCCTTAGCCCACTGCAACCGCAGTTTCTTGTGTTTTGCTGAAAGAAGTGGAACTCTGTTAGGTCGTCGGCCGCCATACCTCATTCATGTTAATGTAGCACGAGTTGTGCATTCTTTTATGGGTCTTTCGGCACCAATGGTGTACTGGACTGTCAGTTGACTAACTGTAACCCGTCTGTTGCTCTGCACAATTCGTGTCAGCCTCCTTTTGCCTGTTTCATCAACGAGCCGTTTTCCACCACTGTCCTGCCGTTGCCTGGATGTCCTTTGGGTGGTGGACCATCCTTGATATATACGAGAAACTGTTGAGCGTGAAAAACCCAGAAGCATTGCAGTTCTTGACACACTCAAACCGGCGCTCCTGGCACCTACTACCATACCCCGTTCAATGGCACTTAAATCTTTTGTCTTGCCCATTTACCCTCTGAATGGTACACATACACAATCCATGCCTTAATTGTGTCAAGGCTTATAAATCCTTCTTTAACCTGTCTCCCCTTCATCTACAGTGATTGAAGTGGATTTAACAGGTTACATCAATAAGGGATCATAGCGTTCACCTGGATTCGCCTCGTCAGTCTATTTCATGGAAAGAGTAGGTGTTCCTAATGTTCCTGTATATACATATATATATATAGGATATATACAATGATATATATATATATATATATATATATATATATATATATATATATATATTATATATATACACACCACACACACACACACACACACACACACACACACACACACACTCAGTGTGTGTATATATATATATATATATATATATATATATATATATATATATATATATATATATATATACATACACACACACACACACACACACACACTGAGTGAACATGCTTGCCGCAATTTGGGTTCTTGCCCATTTAAAAAGGGGACCCAGGACACAGAAATTGAAGTTTTTCAAAGCGCTTACACGCTATTTTTAATAAACACAAAAACAAAAATAAACAAACAGAAACAAACAACCAACCTAGCTCTTACGAGCACTGACTAACACAGTTGCAGGTCCCTGACTAACGCGCAGGACAGGTAAGCTGTTTACCTGACATAACACCAAAAAACAAGGTTTTACACTACCTTTTTACGATTGCACACAACCAGGCTCTTCACACCACAGCCCTGAGCTCACTGGCTGCTTTCTTTAAATACCCTGCACCTGTCTCTAATTTACAATAAGCACCAGGTGGAAGGGATAACTAATAATTAAACAATTAACAACAAATGTCCATTTTCACATGTTGTTGGCAGGGAGGATATTAACCCCCTCCCTGCCGTGTTACTATATATATATATATATATATACATATATATGTATTTCTGCACAAACCTGCACATACAAACTTAAAGTGTAGTTTAAATGAAAAAATAAATATTGATAAATTACATTTTTTTGGTTCTGTTATCTATATTGAATTGCTTTGCCCATTTCATGTTAACAACTGCAGGCATCTACAGGTAATATTAATATAGTATGTGCACTTTATACTGTAGAAACCTGTGGCTATAGTAAAGTGACCAATCAAAAGAAATATAATTTGTATTTATAATGTACAGCACACTAATTATCAGATTAAATGAAGTGTGTTAACATACCATTTTTTTTTGTATAGCAATGTTTTTGTTTTTTTTAAAGAACAGATACATAAAATATGTAAAGTAGTAAAGAGTCATCTTCACTGGTAATTTAGATGATAAAGCTAAACAGAATTAAGTAATTTTTCATCTGTGTATGGTGACACCCACTTTATGTGTACAGTGCTTGGCTATTGAAAATGTAAACCTGCAGTACTGCAGACCTGCTACTACACTCTTGCATGGCTTCTGATAAATGCTGGCTGATACACAGACAGGGTTTAATAGATAAACACAGGACCACTAGTACATACAAAAATTGTAACCTGGTATTTTTTTTACTTTTCCCATGTTGTCAATATCTAGCATTTTAAATAAGTATTTCATGCCAACAATTCTAGTTTTTTTTTCAGATTTGTGTTTTTAGATATTGATTGATGAATCTTTTTTTTTTTATACATTCTATGGAGCTGCGCTGTTAGGGAGCTGCATCATTTTTCTCATTTGATGCAGCTGGTAATTAATGCAGTTAAACTGCATTGTGAGGGCAGGATTGTTTGAAAGCAAAACAAACAAACAAAAGGAAAAGTTGTCTGTCTTTAATATTCAACCCATATTTGATCAGATGGAATACATTCATTTTAGGCACTGCAAAGTCTGTTTTCTGTAATTTTAGTATGTGTAGCACACCTTTCTAAAGGGAACTGTGTTTGAATACAAACATGGCTCATATCACATTTTGATCGATGAGACAACCTTTGATGAAAGAGACAACCTTCTTCTGGGTATAGCTGAAATAATTTCATGAATCTTATCTTGCCTTAAGTTCACTTCCATTTGCTACAGTATGTTGGTTTGATTGACATGTGCAGGATTTGAAGGAAGCAAATGTTAGAATAGCAAACATGTTTTTTCATTGATATCGGCTACCTTTTTTTTTTTTTTTTTTTTAATTGACCCCCATCCCTGCAGCCAGTCTCATGCTTTGAGCTGGAGGACACTGCTGAGGTTGTAAAATGATCTAGGGAGTTAAACTGCAACAGACGATCTGAAAGTAAGTCATTAAGACTGAGAGCTTCCAGTAGCATAGTAACATACCAGATATGATTTAAAATAATAACAAAGTTTGACACTAACATGTATTTCTTTCAAAACTGCAGATCTCAGATTAAAGTAGCGAAGGGAAGTACATCACAGGTAATTATTTCATTAGGTAGAACAATTTTAAGACAGCAGCTTTATGGGAGACCTGTCCACAGATGTAACCTGACCAACAATTAAAAATATCGGTAAATTCCCTCCATCATTCACAACGGTCATAACACACAGATGAAGACAATTTGTCAAAATATTTGTTTACCTCAACCCATTTTCTTTTAGTGTAACTAAAGATTTTATATTTTAGTGTTCTGAAGTTATGGATGAACGTCTAACGATCAAAATTAATTTATTACAACTACACATCAAAGCCAATGCTTGAGTCTGCGTTTGGTGAGATATGCGAACACAAAATGTCAAATAAAACCTGAATATAATATACATGGTGGCATGTCCTGCAATGGTACTGTTCGTTAGGGACATGGCGAGTGGATAGAGGCCCAAGACAGACTGCAGTTCAAAAAAATAACTATTTTATTATAAATAAACACAAAATGAAAGGGCACAAGGGCCAAAACAAAACAATTTAAACACAAAGAAAGACAAAAAGCAAAATTTACAAAAATAACAATCTCCAGGCTGGGCAATGCCTTCACTGGATTCAAGCTCTCCAAACAACCAAAAAAAAACCAACCTGCTTCCTCAGCTCCCTCTCTCCAATGAGAAGCAGAGGCCTCCTTTTATACAGGTGGCTGGGCGCTGATTGATCGTTAATCAACCTAATCAACCAATCAACCCCAGCCACCTGAACATAATAAACCCAGGCAGGTAGGGGAAGTTAACCCCATCCCTGCCAATTTCTAAAGAGCAGAGCTTTGCTCTGCCACAGGGACATATAAGTAAACATTAATAATAAAGATCTCATCCTTCTCACTTCAAATTGTGACGTAACCCGGAAAGATGTCTAAAATAAATAACATTCAGCTCTGGCTGTTTTTAAAATATAAACATGTTGGAACATTTTAGATATAAATGAATTTTTGGTCTTAGCATACAACTCACAGAATGGGTCAAAGATTAAGCCAGATTCTGGTTAAATTCCTACCTAGTCAGTACAAATTAGAAATAAAACAGGTTTTCTTAGGAAATTACAGTTGATTTTAGGAGGGTTATAAAAACTGGCTACTTCAAAGATAAACTGGATTGAACCAGATGCTTTGAAGCCAGGGTTAAGACAAATGGGCAATCAACCAAGTGATAAGAGATTTGTCTCTTTTTCTGATTGGTTTAAAGAAAAATCATGATGTCACTGAGAGACTGCATTTAAACTGAGAACACTGAAATGTTCTTTGTATTGATCTGGTCCGTGCATAGAAAGAGGATACCTGAAAACTGTTGTCACCATGTAACCTTTAAGATGTCTAGTTGTAACTTTGCAACTCAGAACATTTATCTTCAATAAACTATACTTATCTGAAAGTCAAAAGAAGCAGCTTGTGACTTCTCTTTTCCTTTTTTCCCTGTATCGTCTTAAATTCAACAAAACAAAACAAAACAATCCTGACTTCCTGTCTATGTTTTGTCGCTACCTCCTCGTTTACTTGCCCTGCTTTCTTTTGCCACCTGGTGGCAGGAATAATGAATGGCTGCCGAATCAAATGTATTCAGAAAATCCACATGGCATGTTATAATCTGCAGCGCAATTGTAGGAAAATGCTTCTCCCACTGCAAGTAAAATGATAGGATTTCTAAAATTACTGATAACAAAACTTACGTGGTATGATTTTTTCCTGAACACTTAATTTTACACATATTTTTCTGGGGGTTGGGCAAGAAACTATGAAAACCTAGCATAACAATGCCAATATAGTGTAGGGCGATTTGACAAACAGTAAATATTTGAAAATGTTCCTTATAAAAAATAAAAACAACAAAATGTCTTGTCACAGTAAGTTTTCTTAATTTTGTGTTTGGGCTTCCAAGTTTACAGATGTTTGTAAGCATTTACAACAAACTAAACTCTACGTTTTACGCTTACATTCATTAATTGTGTAAAATTCACAAAGAACTTCAGTCAAGTAACCAGTTCAATGGAATGAAAAAGCAAAAGTAACATTCATAAATTGGGTGAGGGGATGTACAGAGGATGATGAATGATTGTTTGTGGTGTAGAATAAAAGAACCTGTGCCAAGAATGATCATTCAATATTCTATTTATACCACAATTATATTTCTAAAATAAATAGCAATAAAACGTGTATATTTATTTTTTGTTGCATGAAACCAATTCAATTAGGGATTACTTTACTTTTATTTTCTTGTCCTTCTGTCGCAGACTGTCCGTCAACACAGATTAATTTCTTTATGGCAGCTTTGTAAACGTCTTTCAATCAATCAATCATTTTTTATTTTATATAGCATCTTTCATAGTGGACCACCATCAAAGTGCTTTACAAGATGCAGTAACAATAAGAAAATCTATAATATTTTAAATAAAGAAATGCATACTACATACTATACAGTTTTTAAAAAAAATACATTTTAAAGCAGATAATACATGAAATAGTAACAGCAACACAGCAGCTAACAGCAGATATCAGGCTTAAAGAGCACGGAAAGCAAGAGAGAACAGGTGGGTCTTGAGAGTTGATTTAAAGCGAGTGACAGTGGGAGCATCACGCACCAGAGAGACACACGGGAGAGATTTCCAAATAATAAAAGAGTCGGAGCCATGAAGCTAAACGAGTGTTCTCCAAGTGTGGTGCACTTTTGCTTGTGGATAACAAGTAGGCCCGGGTCAGAGGACCTCAGCTTGAGGGCAGGGACATAGCGGGTCAGCAAGTTGAGGAGGTACTCAGGACCTATGTGATGAAGAGCACTGTAGGTGTGCAGGAGAGTTGAAAGTATTCCTGAACTTTACAGTTAGCCAGTGCAGCTGGGCAAGACAGGGCATGATGTGATCACATTTTTTTACATCTGGTAAGGATCCTGGCAGCAGCACTAGATGGAGTTCAGATGAAGACAATTGACAGACATCCAGGCCTCGATGTTTTGAATGCAAGCCAAGAGTCAGACCATGACAGAAGGGCTTCCAGGGTCGATTCTTAAGTAGAGCTGGGTGTCATCAGCATAGGAGTGAAACAGGCTGTGTTGGCAGATGAGGTGACCCAATTGAATCATGCTGATATTGAAGAGAAGGGGCCCAAGAACAGATCCTTGGGGCCACCACAAGTGACTGGGTTTGCAACACTACTGCTTCTAGCATAGAAAACAGACTGCATGTGTCCGGATAGGTAAGAAGACATCCAGGAGAGACAGGTTCCAAAGATTCCAGCATACTTCACAAGACGGTCAAGAAGAATGCCATGATCTGTGATGTCAAAAGTGGCTATTAGATCAAGCACAGAGGGAGCACCAGAATCAGAATTAAGCAGGAGATCAGTCACAATTTCCGCAGTTTCAGTATTGTGATGCGGTCGGAAGCCAGACTGTAGAGATTCAAGCAGATTGTTATCTGCAAGATGTTTCATTAGATGACTGGCTGCAGCACTTTTGAGAGTTTGAGAGAAAAGGGAGATTGGACGGAAATTTGATAAAGTCAGCTGGGTCGAGGGAGGGTTTTTGGAGTCATAGCATAGCTCAGCCAAGCTTAAGGGCAGCAGGAACCGAACTAGAACCCAGGGACAGGTTGAAAGAGTGCACAATGGAAGGAGCAAGATCAGAAGCACTGAGATGGACAACGTTAGTCGACCAAGGGTCCAAGGGGCATGTGGCAGTAGTTGATTTCAACAGTAAGTCGGAGACATCAGCAATGGAGAGAGGAGAGAAGGAGGAGAGGCAACCGGAGGAGCGTCAAAAGTGATCAATTAGTAAACTGGGTTTGTGGTGGGAGAGCGTAGAATAGATGATCTATTTTGTTCTGAAAGAAAGGAGAAATCATGACAGGTAAGGAGGATGAATGGGAGATGGATAAGTTGGTGGCTGGATGCAGGATTTGGTCAATGGTCTTGTAGAGAACATTGGGTTTATTGTGTCCCACAGTTACGATTTCAGAGAAGTACTTTACCCTGGCCGCGGCGAGCGCATGCCTGTAGCAAGATGGTCAGTCCAGATCTCTCTGTGAACCATTAGTCCAGACAACCTCTTTTTAGATAGGTGACCTTGAACTCAGTCTGTCAGTTTCAGCAGGACACCACTGGATTGAAATGAAAGCAAAGACACATTTGAAACCAGTCCTGCTAAGCATGTTATTCCACTTAAATTATTCCACTTCAGATATACCATGTTAGATATACCCATGATTGTGTTATAAACTAAAATACATTGTTTGTAACCAAGCAAATGACTAAAATACTGTAAGAATTTTATCCACCAAAATTCTTTGAGCCACCCCTATTGTGGAGTTCTATTTCTATGAGAATCGGGTGCATGTTTGCTCTACTATACAGGTTTTACTGGCACCTTCAAAGTTTCCAGATGCTTAATTTGGTCAGAATTGTTACATCTGTCCACCCAATGTACAGCCAATCATATTAGGTCACATACTTGTATGACATATTATCACTGCAAACAACAGAAGTGGACAGGGCAGGCACTCTTAACATAATAAAAAGCCAGTCAACTTGAAGCACTGGATAATTTATAAGCCAGATTTCTGATGCAGGCTTTACCATTACCATAGCCTGAGACGGCCTTTAAGTTAGTGAGTCCAAGTCTTTACTCTAGACTTGTCTAGTGTATTGACCAGCCACTTCGTCACATGACCTGTCCTACAGCTGTGTTTAAAGTGCTGGTGCTCGTGTTTATTAACAAACAAAAACACAGGAACAAGGGCCAAAATAAAAGGTCAAACAAAACATTTTCCCCTTCCTTAAATACCAGTAGCTGGAGCCTAATTAACCATTAATCATTCAATTATGGCTCCAGACACATTCTCACATGTATTATGGCTGAGAGGATTTTAACTCCCCTCCCTGCCAACCCTATATTCCCAACACTCACTGTTTACATTTAGGGCTTTTGTTCTGCCACAACAACATTATTCAAGTGAACAGGGTAATTTTAACTGACAACGTAACTGTTCTTTTTAGTGGAATTTTTCGTATAAGACTAGTCCCAAAAATAAAGTTCAGCAAGGATGCTAAAGTTATTCATTAAAAAAAAAAAAAAGGATATTTAAAAAAATGTTGGTGGTAAAAGTTCTAAGAAGCATCAATTGTATTCTATAAAGAACCGAATGATTTAAAATGTTGTCATGGCTGCCTGTGGCTAGGAAATCACTGTAATGTTATATTAACTTCTGTTTCATTTTAAATTATAATTAAAATGCAATTATTCAATACAGATTGGCTTGCTGTAAGAAACATTTTGACCAATATAACCTTTAGGTTTTTTTTGCAATCTTGCCTTAACTGGCTAAAAATGCCATATAATTTGGTTTCACGTGGAGATTTCTAAATGAGGCAAAAGCATTTTACTCTGAATAATAAGTGCTTTTTGCAGGGAGTTAATTTGCTGTTTTTCTTCTCAGAGCTTATGTAAAAGGTAACTAGTAGTTGTTATTCAATAAATACATTTCTTGATGATATACTGTAGGGGAGACAAAATAGAGTGACACAGGGGTCTCCAACTCTCCAGGACCAGGGTTGGAGACCCCTGGTAGACTATAGCCATCAAAACAGGTACAATGTTAACTTTTTACCCTTAATGAGACACAAACGTTGCATCTGTATATGATTTAGTATATGTGTTATATTGATAAAGCTCCAATTCATAAAATTAATAATAGTGGCACTCTATTTTATTTATTTGTGCTAGAGTATGATGGAACCTTAAGGAAACCCTTTGTAATTTAACCCTTAGTGGTCTTTTTATTCCCCCACCCCCCCACCCCCCACCCCCACCCTCCAGTAAACAGGCTTAAAAGGCACTGCATTGCAAAAGGACACCCTGCCCCACCCCGTGTTCGCTGTATTTCACATACCTCTTCATAGTCATGCATACTGATAAATCCTCTCCTGATCACTCGTTTTATTACCAAACTCTTCAATAATACGATTCAAGTCATTATTTTATTACAATAACATCTCAAAAAGCTCTGCAGATGTCTATGATATTCTTTGAGTACAGGATGTTGAAGTAGCTATCTTATTTGTTTGTGTCTGTGTTATCTCTGTGGTGCGGGGGCTATCTGTATTGCTCAGATACGTCCTTTTTTTTTTTTTTTTTTTTTTTCTCTCCTATGGGTCTCACTTGGCCATTGAAAGGTTTTCTCTGCTTTTTCCAGAGAAAAAACTACTAGAGATCTGTGCTTGACATCTTTTTGATGATGTCGGACTGTAAAAGGAAATTGTAATGTTGGACCTTATCCAACATAGGACCGCAAAGGATTAACAAATAATTACATTTAACCATCCTCGGAGAACACTTTGCTTCTGCTGTAAACCCAGGTGGACATGATTAGTTAAATAAAATTAGAACATTGCTGTAATATAAATGTCCTCCTTAACTGTGGATCTTTATAATCTGTATTGTTATTGTGTATAGTATTGAAGCATTTTTCAAGAGGCAGAAAACGGGAGAGACACATGTTTCTTTTCAGATCTTTATTAGCACACTCTTTCACACACCAGACTCCACAGTGACAAAGAGTATCAGGCAAAGCCCCTTTTATACACTTAGCTCCATCCCCATATGTAAATCAGGATGCAGACCTTACACACATCCCATTGGTCCTCGGCTGCATACTTCTGGACCAATCACAGGAGGCACAGGACGCAAACAAGTAAGCTGAATTACACAGACGGGTAAACACAGCTGCAACTTATGGACGGAGATAGATCACTGTCAAAAATATTTGTATGCGTAAAAAGAATTTATACTTAAAAATACAGGTTCAAATCAAGAAAAGCTACAGGTACATATCACAAAGGTACAAGTACGACTCAAAAGGATACAAGTACAACTCACAAAATTGCGTCAGAGGCTGTTGATTGGGGGAACAATCAATGTTTTCACCTGGCCTAACAAGAGCTCTTTATCGCCAAAGCGCTGTCCAAAATTGCCAAGGGGTTGGGATAGCCAGTGATCGAGATTCTAATGTATAGATCCTTGATATCGGGTAGATTGCAGTAATATTTGATGTTTTGAATGGAAAGAATTTTTTTTTTTTTTAATTGATTTAAATCTATATTGACATCTATAGATCAAATATAAAGATTAAGAGAATAATAAGTAAAGGTGCTGTTGTGTGTGACTTTAATAAAGGGGATTTTCAGCAAGATCAAGAAGAGAGGTTCACATGCTTGTAATATTTTTACATTATAAGTAATAGCAGAAATGTAATTATGAACAATGTATAGTGATTATGATAATAGGTGAACTGTATTTACTTTGCTTTATTCGTATATGTTATATACTGTATAAGAGAAACAGCAATTTAAAACCCATGCCTTACAATAGCGACTGTAGTTTTGTTGAAATACTTGATGAATTTAATCTAAACCGATCGTAAAGTACATCATGATCTTGGAGCATCCATGGATGCAGATAATGCCTTGTGTCTGTCTGTAGCTTTTTGGCGATGCAGTAACGAGCTGGCGATCCTCCAGGCTCTGACTGTCCCACCCGGTTCATCACAATCTTTACAATACATTAATGACTAATATTACTCTATAATTAAATGAAATAATGTTTTTCTTTGTACTGAGTATTCAAAAATGTTCAGTCATGATTAGCTACAGTACAGAACTGAGCTAAATACAAGCTGATTGTTTTTTTTTAAGTAAAATGTGCACTTGAAATATTAATTATGATAACTATCAATTAAAAATATACCTAATTAACCTAATAGACCTAATTAACACGCTATCAGAAAAGTTGAATTGAGTTGCCGCCATTCTCGATCGCTGCTGATCCCATCCCTGACAACTAAGCCCAAGATCAAACTACACCCTTGGCTGTTCATGAGCCGGCAATTTCTGACAGCACTTCAGTGATAAAGAGCTCATCAGGCCAGGTGAAAACATTGATGGTAGAAATAACACGTATGTGTTAAGGAGGGGTGTCTCTAAACAAATCCGGGTGAAATTTGGTAAAAAGTTCAATCGTTTTCAAAAGAAAAAGTTTTGAATAGGAAATGAAGCAAACTTTCCATTACAGAGATAGGATAAAATTTGTTACCAGAACTGTTTGGGTTCCCATGATGCACTGCATTGGCGGGAGCTGTGTTTAGGGGGAGTTGACTATCTTGTGTATATAGAAGATCTTTGCTGAGACTGAGACTGTCCATCTGTTTGAAAACTTTGTGCCATTTTTCCGCTTTGAAAATTCCACCAACATGCAGCCACTTCTTCCCTTCTATCCGCAATGCAATGTGCTGGCGGCATGCGCTGTTAATCAACACAATAACAAATCGATTATTGCCCCAGTCAACAGCCTGTCCTGTGACTTCCGACATATTTTTGACTGTGTTGTACTCGCAACTTTGTGATTTGTACCTGTAGCTTTTCTTGAGTTGTACTCATAAATTCAATTTGTACCTGCAATTACAAGTACAAATTCTTTTTACGCATATGAATATTTTTGACAGTGATCTTCAATACAACGGGAATACAGAGCAGGAAACACAATTGCAGCAGGTAAAGACATTAGAAAGAGTGGGGGTACAGGAAGGAAAACACAGAGATTGCTACAGTATTATCAATAAGGTGGTCAATAAATCAACCCTGGCGAAAAATGCCAAAAGGACTAATATGGACTTAAAACGTGGCAGTATTTAGATCCACCACTGTTTAGATAATTAAACTAGGCAAACTTTGAACCTCTGGGCCATATTTTCAAAGCATTTGCTCCTGTATAACTCCTATATTGTGAACGAGTTAAATGTCTAGACTAACTAGACCCAAACAACCAAGTGATAATTCAAATTATCTTAAACACTCCCCATGTGTTTTGTTTCTCATTTTGTAATATTAATATGTTTTACTCTTTTCAAACACTAGGGGCGCAATTTCCATGCAGTCGCAAAGTGGCGCTAGCGCAAAGGTCGTTTGGGCAAGATTTTTTGGAGCCCAATGTCAGCACAAAGTTTTTTGCTGTGGAATGTGATTTTGGAGCCAGGCTTTCTGTTGTCTTTTAGGGCTAGCACTAGTGGTTGGCATAACTTTTGAGGCGTGGTGTTTTGATGCATCATAAAGCCGGCGCTTGGTGCTGCGGTTGCCTTTTGAAAGACATCTCAGGCAGGCTTATTAGGAGTGCAATCATCGGTGGCAGGAGTAGAAGGAAGTGAAAAAAGCTGAGGAACATAAAGACAAAATGTAAGAATATATACATATCTATATTTTATAAATCGAATATATTTATTCATTTTGTGATTGTTTTTAGAGAGGATGGAATATGCATTAGCATTCCTGCATCGAAGCGAGAGCAGGAGATCTCAAAAGAGTTTTCAGAACCTGTGTCTCGTTTTTAGCACAGACAGTGCTAAAAAATAGTTTCACTTTCAGACAGTGAACAAATACATCGCCTCTGACTAATAAGCAAAATGCTCTTCCAGAGGACACAAGCTTTTAGGGAACATGAGGCTTTTAGCCTAGCCTAGGGAGCGCCTTTTTATATGTATGGATTTAAATTGCATACTGCAATAGACATTGTGTTATGTATACAGATTTTTTTGTAGGCTATACCCCTTTAGTGTCCTTCTTGGACAACACCAACCTTTTAATATCCAGACTTAATCAAGTTGCTAACTTGCAAAAGGAACCTTCCAAATAAATGAAAGGCAAAGTGTGGTACAATTCAAATGCTTTATTGACATTTCAGGTAAACAACCCTGCAAGTAATCAAAGAAAATAAAACACTTTCTGGAACAGCAAGACAATCTATCAGTTATGAGCATAAACAAATACAGATATACAATTAATCTACTAAGATATATGAAGGCAGCCTGCCACCAAAAGCCAGAAGGGCAACCAAGCTACCATGTGCAACAAGAATTTAAAGTGCAAAATACTCTCACCAGAAAACAATAGTGCCAAACCAATAATTTAACAGAAATGAATGTGCAAACGTGACATGAATAGCTATAAAAATACTACAAGAAACACCCTGTGACTCTGTTACCATCCAGGCAGTTGGGAGAGACTGCCTCCAGAATCATGAAATAACTGCAGCTCAATATGCTGTCAGATGCAAACTAGCTGTAGATAAAAACAGTCCAAAGTAGTAAGAAACACAATAAAGTAATTAAGGAATAATAAAGAAAAACAGTGGAAGGCGCTCTGTTCCTAAAACAATAAAAACACATGTTAAAAAGGGCCCTTCCTCCAACATACCATCAATATAAAATGTCGCCATAGCAAATACAAACATTTAAAGTGGCTATATAGAAACAATTAAATTAAGTCATACATTATATTACCTCAGATGAGTCATGAAGAAATATCCTCTAACATTCCCACGGCACATCCTACAAATACCAAAATGAAGCCATTACAGGAAATAAAATAAATATATTAGAGTATGCGGGCTGAAACAAGCTGGCGTATGCAACACAACAGTGGGATGCACCAGAGCTGGGTCCCGGTGGAAATCATACTACATTTTCTTTTTAAACTGCAAGGCTGTAAAGAAAACACATACACACACCCAACAGCAAGGTAAAATGGCACTCACCACAGCAACGCGCGTAACTGCTTTTTTTTTTAAGGCGGGCTGAGGCAGTCCAGTAGTGTCAACTCTACAGCAGAGCACGGCAGAGCCGGCGTCCGATGGAGGATCTCGTGTCTCTTTTAAACTGCAATAGCAGAGGAAACATCAAACAGCGCGCTCTGTGAGGTTTAAGCAGACCTGCAATCGCAAAGTGATGCAGGCTGTTACACAGAAAAAGAGTAAACACAGCGTAGTGGCTGGACTGGGGTATCTAGCCTGGACTACGTGCAGTCACACGACTGGGGCAGCACGTAGCCTACAGGTACGATTACAGTAGATTCAGGGTATGTGAAAAAGTAAATGAACCCCTGATTTTATCAGCTCAATTAAGGGGATAATTAGAATCAGGTGTTTAAATAATTGAGTTTGGGAGGCCCCACCTTATATAAAGATCAGAAACTCTGTGAGTTTGGGAGGCCTCACCCTATATAAAGATCAGAAATTTTGTGAGTTTGGTCTTCACAATACAGGTGTGTGGAAACATGTCATGCCACGATCAAAAGAAATCTCTGAGGACCTCAGAAAAACAGTTATTGATGCTCATCAGTCTAGAAAGGTTACAAAACCATTTCTAAGGATTTGGGGCTCCGACAATCCACTGTCAGACAAATGGAGAAAGTTCAAGACCACAGTCACTTTACCCAGGAGCGGTCGTCCTACCAAAATCTCTCAAAGAACAAACTGGAAAATCATCAAGGAAGATACAAAGAACCCCAGAGTAACATCCGGGGATCTGCAGGCCACTCTCGCCTTGGTTAATTTGAGTGTTCATGACCCAACTATCACAAAAAGTCTTAACAAGAATGGTGTTCATGGAAGGATAGCCAGGAGGAAACCACTGCTCTCTAAAAAGAACATTGCTGACTGTCTGAAGTTGGCCAAAAAGCACATAGATGATCCACAAGACTTTTGGAACAATGTTCTCTGGACAGAAGAGTAGAACTTTTTGGCCTCAATGAGAAACATTATGTTTGGCGAATACCAAACACTGCGTTCGAACAGAATAACCTCATCCCAACCGTCAAGCATGGTGGTGGGAGTGTGATGGTTTGGGGATGCTTTGCTACCTCAGGAACTGGATGGCTTGCCATCATTGACACAACCATGAATTCTGCATTGTATCTTCTAGAGGAGAATGTCAGGCCATCCGCCCGTGAGCTGAAGCTGAAACGAAATTGGGTCATGCAGCAAAACAATGATCCTAAACATACAAGCAGATCTACAAAAGAATGGCTGCAGAAGAAGCAATTCTGCATTTTAGAATGGCCTAGTCAAAGTCTGGACCTAAACCCCATCGAAATGTTGTGGCATGACCTGAAGCGAGCTGTCTATGCAAGGAAGCCCTCAAATGTCATCGAGTTCTGTAAGGAGGAATGGGCCAGAATTCTTCAAAACTGATGTGAGAGACTGACCAACAGTTACAGGAAACATTTAGTAGAAGTCATTGCTGCTCAAGGGGGTGCCACCAGTTACTGAATCTAAAGGTTCACATACTTTTTCACACATGGATATTGAATGTTGAATCATTTGTGGATAAATAAATGTTGAAAAAGTATCATGTTTTTTTTTTTATATATATAGCACTGATTCCTTTTCAATTATTTACCTGAACGTAGTTGATAATGTTTTATACTAAATATTTAGATTTCATTTCAGTTTCTTAAATTTAAGGAATTTAAAGGACTGATATTTTACTTATAGGACAAGGTCCTGAAGAAATAGAAAATGTCCAGAAAGGTTTTAATCTAGTGGTGCAATCAGCAACCTAGTTTCTTAATCAATTATCGCATATGCATTTATTGACAGTAATTTTTTTAAAATCAAGAACAAAAATTAGGATTTTTATCAAAAGATTAAATAAGAGAAAATGTTGCTGTGCATAACAGTTAAACGGAGAGGCACAACTTACATTCAAATGAGAACACTTTTGATTAAAGAAATGAATTTAATAAATCTGAATTACTTGAGTTCAGTTAGCAACTGAAAAAAATATGCATGCGTCCGCACCATATGCCCCTTTTAAGACTTTAATAATAATAATAATAATAATAATAATAATAATAATAATAATAATAATAATACATTTTTATTTTGATCACTTATTTGTTACTTAACATCACTGCATTTACCTTAGAAATCCAATATATTGCCATATTGCTTTTCTGTCCTCCATTTCATTTACCCCAAAAATTACCAGTCTAAAAGATTCTTCCACTTTAAAAAAAAAAAAAAAAAAAAATTGTAGCCTTAAATTTTAAACCAGAAAATATGAATACATTTTTTTAACTGATGTGTACAATGTGAGGCAAATCTAAAGGCCAAAAGGTTTGTATCATATAAAGCGCTGATGCAATAATCAATGTTTTAATGCAAACTGGCAATGAGACACTTCAAGCTGGGCTCTAATTTGATGCATCGATTCACCAGTATGTAATGGAAGCTCTGGAAATGTAAGGACAGATGATCAGTAGTCGATACATAGATTAATTGTTGCATCTATTATTAAACTCATATCACATACTGTATTGAGTAAAAACCAGAATACACTGGGATGTAATATTTGAAATAGCTTAAAGAGCAAGTAACGGGGTTCCAAAAATAGCATTACCTGTCCCCAGGTGTTGCTACAACTGATTAAATAACACACCTGTTTCTCTTTTCTTTGTTAACATCGTTTTACACTTATAACTACAGCCTGTTTTAGTTCTAAGCTATTTTCATAATAGCCTCTCTAATGCACTGGAGTTTGAGTTCGAAATCACTGCAGGAAGAGCGATTGAAAAAAAAAATATATACTGTGTTGCTGAGTTACAATGTGGGAAATAATTCTTACACTATCAGTGGCTAGAGCAGCCATTTTGAAAAGGGCTTTGAAACAGACTTTAAAGTTTTAAGTGTAAAAAGTTAACATGATGTTAACAATGAAAAGAAAAAATACAGGCGTGTTATTTAAACATCTGGGGGACGTGTAACACCATATTTTTCCCCTGTTATTCCAATCTGCTGAATGGCTCCACACAGTGTGCCGTGCCCAGTAGGCCTAATTGAAGTACGTCTTAATTACAACACTTCCTTGCTCTTAATGTCCTTGCACCTCATGCTAACACTTGAAAACACAAGAACTCATCAATTCAATTGACAAATATTTTAATTTGTTGAACATAATAATGCAATCAAATAAGCCATCGCAATCATTTTCACTTAGAGAATATTGTAATTGTCAGAATTATGCAGACGATTTTTAGTTTTTATATATTTATTTTTTTTATTTTAAACCAACGTAAAAAGGTTAATACATTTTCTTGGTAAGGAACAGTTACTAATATCCTGATGATAGTAACATAGAATAGCTGGCTTAACACTACTAACTAAGTGTATTTAGTGCTTACACTGCTCCTAATAAAATTAGTTTGTTTATGTCTTCAACAGGTATTGCCTGGCTTTCTGCAGAAGCATTGCTGTATTTTACCTGACAGGAATACAGGTAACAAATATGTCTCTGTATTTACATTTTTTGACTAAATAAATAAATAAATAAAAGGAAATAGTTATAAAAAAATATTGAACATATATATGAGGGTATTTATTTTATGTTGTTACTGAATGGGCTACTCACATCAGTTCTTTATGCTGTGAATGAACGTTGTAGTGATGCATGTGTGATGAAGCGGAACATCTTTTTTTTTATTGTGATCAAGCTGTGCTTAAAATTTTATTGTGCAGTCGATTACCACTCAGACTGCCATCTTTAATTTTTTATTAACCACTTGCTTTATTCAATGGCAGACACAATAGAGCCACAGGCATACCGGGTCTGTGGTGAGAGTGTGTCTGGTTTGTTTAATTCATGGTCTGGATGCAACAGGGGGACCTGCTGAGGAAGATATAAACGTGTCAAATTGTATTGTGCTGATACAGTTAAAGCATCCAAAGGAATAAAAGATATACAAAGAGAAAAGTATACATTATTTGTCAGTTAGGTGAACATCAAATGAATACAATTGCATTAAACCCATTGTTACTTACTGTTTAAATGGCCATTTAATCTTCTTGAAGTGGCTACTGTGCTTTATTTTAAGATTTGTACACTGTAGGTCTTGGATGACTTATACAAGATTCACAAAATGCTGTTGAATATTGTTGAATAATGTTAAATCAGTTTACTAAGCAATACTTACTGATGGTCGACATAAAGGATTATTGACATGTGTAGATCGGTAAGTGTGTATTTTTAAGTTGTGGTGTTGACTATCAGCAATCACTAGCAGTCCACTAGGGGATAAAGCTATTCCTTGAGGTCCCTTTAGTCCTGATGAAACTATATCCATTACCCACCTTCCTTCACTGCTTAAAAGGACCACCTTCCCTGAGCAGTAATCTGAAACAATGATATTATTATCTTTATCAATCGCAACTCCCATTGGGCATATAAACACCTGGTTATTCCCCTGCACAGGACAGACACTCCAAAGAAGGGACCCGGTATTGTCAAACAACTTAACTGAGTGGCCTGTTGTAACAACAATGTCATCTTTTTTACTGCAAGCCACAAAACTTGGATGTTTTAGACCTCCCATTACCTGTAGGTTTAACACATTGCCATTGGTCCAGTCCACAGTAACAATGGAAAGACTCCCGTTCTCACACCTGTCAGTAACAACTATCTGACCTTTTGAATTTACAACCACTCCGAAGGGATATTGCCAGTTCAGCTTTAAGTAGAAAAGCCTTCTCCCGTCTCTTGCGTTAACAGATACTTGCTGCTTTTCAGGTTCAGCAAAAACTACTAAATATCCTAAACTAGAAATAGCGATACCAGCTGGGGAACACATCATACTGTGATGAGGTTCTTCTGTTCGTATAAACTGGCCCCACAGGTTCCCTGAACTATCTAGTATTTGAACCCCTTGGTCACTCTGGTCAGTTACAAATACAAAGCCGTCGTGAGTGGCCGCAACCCCAGTGGGACTGACCAGACTTCCTTGGGACCTTCCACGACTCCGAGGCTGACTGATAGCAGAGCTTGGATTGGCAAGTGTAATATTTGTATCTCTTTCCTTGAAGATTCTAGAACAGTTTGTATTTTGCTCTGAACAGCTTGGAAATACCCAGAACCCTGGAGGTGTTGGAACCCTTGCTGTTTCCATCAACAGGGTCACTTGCTGAAAGTCTCTTGAAGTTACCAAGGAGCTGAGATGTTGTTTTGAAACACATTCCTCTAGTTGCATTAGTGTTTGTTTTTGAGACAACAACTCCATGTCAGATGCATTATTTATGAGGCTCTCCAGGGACAATGAAAGCCCAGCAACTTGCTGCTTCTCTTCAAATGAATCTTGTACAATCTTATCTAGAAGCTTTTGCTTTTCCTTGCAATAATCTAAAGCAAAGTGGATCTGCTCTCTGTATCTTAATGCTGCTGACTCAGCTTTCACCACATTGTGAAACTTTTGTGACACATGCTTAAGAGCACAGCAAGGGCACAATAACCTTCAGAGAAAGAAAGAAAACACATTATTGATAAGAGTGTTTCATTATTCTTAATGAGGCTTGTAGAAATTGTACAGTTTTTTCAATTATAATATAATAAGTAACTTAGACATTTTAAACCGTTACAAGTGTTAATAAATCAATTAAATATAAGCTTTCTTAAAAAGAATAATCTGTAATGTATTAAATAAGTAATTTACGACAAAGACATTTTCTCCAATGTTAATACAATTAAAATACCACACAAAGTTCATATATTTTTTAACCTTGCCACATACAATGACAATTTGGTTCTGAAGTGCATTTGGCAGTCATCTGATCTATGTTTGCCTCTCTTTGCATCTTATCAGAAACACAAAACAGAGGTATTCGCTAAATGAATTAGTTCTAAATTATATTCAGGAATGAGTCTGTGGATGCTATTTATGAAAACGATTATATAGAAAACGATATATATATATATATATTATATATATATATATATATATATATATATACGAAGTTCAATCTTTGATGATGTAGTTATGATTTGCTCCTATGTTTCTATGAATGTTTACAAGTCTAGACTATAGTATGAAGTCAATTAATACTCTACTGTGTTTTTGAAAGGTTTTGGATTCATCTTACTCAGGGGTGATGGTGTGTACCCACCCACTCCTTAATCTATCTTTTTGAGTTTGCAAACATTTTATTTTTGTCAAATTGAGTTTATACGTTTTCCGTTGCACATTCAGAAAATGGATTGCAATGGAAAAGATTTAAAAACCAGTATATGCTCAGATTTATTTAAAATAAAAAAATCTGAAGCAAATATGTAGATGTGCTCATTTGAAGAAAGGCACATTGCTAAAATGTTTACTTTTATGTAGATGTTACTGAAATGTTTGAAGTTATATATGGACTATACGATGGGTACAATTAGGTTATTTAAATTCTGCTTTAAAAAAGTGCAGTATACTTTTTGCATGATGGAACTGAAAAAGAATATGTCAAAAGTCAAAGTCATGAAGCTAGAAATATATTAAAATGATGTATTTCAATATTCCCTTTTCAACTTACACTAAATCATGTACCTTTAACAATATGCCATGAAGATAATGTGTTTGTTTTTCCTATAAGAAAGAAAACAGATATAAAAAAAAATAACCCAGGTGAAGCCTAAAATGAGTTAAAACAGAATCGCAAAACAAACCAGACTAATAAAGTAAAACAAAGCATTTAGGCTTCTGATCAACAAACCTTTGGCATGGTACGCAGAAGAATTTAATTCTTTCATCTGGGTGCTTTTTGCAGTAACAGTGGTCTTCCTGAATGCCATTAGCACTGCTCAGATATCCAGTGATTGCAAAATTATCAGTTAGGTCCACAGCATTTAAGCTCGAAAGTGATGTCGTTTGCCTGCAGTTTGGGCATGAGATTCTTGTTTCCCCGCCATCTGCAGAATCGTGTTGTCTTGCTTCTTTCAGAATTTCATTGAGGCATCTTAAGCAGAAAGTGTGTCCACATTGCAGCAGCTTGGGTTTTTGTTCTTTCTGATTATACAGTTCAGTACAGACCATGCACGCCAAAATTGAATTCATAGATAGGTTGGGAGAGCTCATGTTGTCTTTCTATGTTGAGCAGATTTTTCAAACTGTGCCTAATGCAATGGCTTAAATTATGTTACAACACCCCATTTAACAAAATATAATAATTCCTCCCTTTGCAAGAGCTCTCACCTTGAGTAAATTGGCAGCAATTAGTGGGCTTATATAGTGTATCAAGGAAAACATAAGCATGGCAACCTGTTTATTTGTTTGGTTAGGATGCTTTGCCAAGTAAGAGCATTGCTTATCAGCTGAGTTTACGTGAGCAGCAAATATGTGCTTTATGCAAATACTGGGGAAAATAGATAAGTAAACGCACACTAATCTACATTATTTATACAAGTGCTGGAAATTATGGAAGTAAAGCATGTTCAAGCTTGTGCCTTGTGTGTCCAGGCTCAAATTTAGGGGTAATGGTTAGAAGAACTAATAACAACAAAAACGTTAGTGTTTTGTTTAAGAGCCATGCCTAGGATACAGAAAATACTGACTACCACAAAATGGGGCTGATCTAAGGTTACATGCAAAGCAGACTTGCAGACTTGTCGTGACTCGGACTCGACCTTGTGTGACTCGGGCTCGGACTCAGACTCGAACATTTGTCCTTTTTTTATTTTCTATTACACAATACTATTACAGTTACTAGGAAACCTGTGCACAATAAAAACTCACCTAACAAAACATTATCCAATCACTGGTTAGCCCTGTTGTCTTTGCAGCCAATCATAGTAAGAATAAGAAATTGAAGCGAGAGGTTGCAGCGTAACCCCCCCACGATGTACGATCGATAATTGCAAAAATGGCCAAATGTATGATAATTCTGGAAGTCAAAAAATTATTCGACCTTCAATTTCCAGTTTAAATTTCCTAAGCCTTTTCTCAGTCTGCTGCACAAATTATGACTTCACCACGTCACGCAGCCACAGACTGCAGCTTTTTCAATGCACGCACTAAGTGTGTTGTCAACGAAGTGCGACTCACTACCTTGAGGCGGTGGGGACATGTGACAACTAAGCACAGTAAAATATATTTTATGTATTTGAAAGGTAGTAGGTAAGCAATATGAATACTGACTACACAGATTGTATATAATTACATTATATTTAATGGAACATTGTAAACTCACAGATAACTGTAAATAAATGACATGGTGCAACACTAAATACATAATGCAGTAGTTTACAAATGAAGCAAAAAGTAGCAAGGGCAACCAAAGCATATATGGGGCAGAATTACATTACATAGAATTAAACAGCAAAACGAAACAAAAGTACAAAAAGCATAATAATGAATCACATTGCTTGCAGTAGCACAAAGAGTTAAACAAAAGGTGCTTGTGATCTGTGGGTGGTGTCGTGTAGTTCAGCGCAGTGCTTGTGATACAGTTTATACCATGTCACATATTAAGGATGGCAAAAAAAACAAAACAAAAAAAAACATAATATATTCTTAATTTTAGAATGTAAGCTACATTTTCTGAAAATACGATAATCCTCCCCCCACACACACACAAACCCATCTGTAACTATCGCATACCAAGTTTTTTTTCCCTCTTTTGCATTAAGTTCTATAAATAATAAATGATGTTAGCATGGTAAATAAGTAAGTACTTATTTCATACTTATTTATTAATTTTTTAAGCACTGTAGAAATATACCGAGCATCAAAAAAAAAAAAAAAAAGGTATATAAATGATGGACATTGACAAAATGTTTAAGTTTGCAAAAAATAATGTAGAATTAATGATAATGTACCTCTTCAGACAATAGGAAAACACCCATGAGATCGCAATTGATTGCACGTGCACCAAAATATGACACAACTTGCAATCTGACATCATACCACTTTCTGCCATTACATGAGTGAAGTTCTGATACACATACCACATTCTGACGATGTACCACTTTCTAACACTACACCGGCGCTATAGTCCAGATCACGTCTTCTATCAAAATGAAAAACAACATCCACAAACTTGAACTTAAAGCCTATCTATAACAACATTCAAACAACATTCCAATTCCAAAAGAAAAAAGTTAGTGACAGACAATTTGAAAAAGCATGCAAATAAAATAATCTAGCTAGAAAAAATAAATTTGATATTATTTGTGCCTTTTTCCTGAGGGATATCAGACAACGTTCGTTAGGTAAACTGTTCCCCCACTAACCACTAGTTTAATGAAATTTCAGTTTGTTTCAAGGACTCGGACTCAGACTCGAGACTCGAAGTCAAGAACTCGTGACTCATTACCCGGACTCGAATGATAGTGACTCGGACTCGACACTCGACACTCAGACTCGAATGATAGTGACTTGGGCTCCAATGATAGTGACTCGGACTCAACACTCAGACACGAATGTTAATGACTCGGATTCGACACTTGACACTCGGACTCGAATGATAGTGACTCAGACTCGACACTCGGACTCGAATGATAGTGACTCGGACTCGAACCTCAGACTCGAATGTTAGTGACTCGGATTCAAATGATAGTGACTTGGACTCGACACCCAGACTCGAATGATAGTAACTCGGACTCAAATGATAGTGATTCGGACTCAAATGATAGTGACTTGGACTTGACACTCGACACTCTGACCCGAATGACAGTGACTCGGACTCGAATGATATTGACACCGACTCGGACTCGAATGTTAGTGACTCGGACTCGACACTGACTCGAATGATAGTGACTCAGACTTGAATGATAGTGACTCAGACTTGACACCCGGACTCGAATGTTAGTGACTCGGACTCGACACTCGGACTCGAATGATAGTGACTTGGACTCGGACTCGACTCACTCGGACTCGAATGATAGTGACTCAGACTCGGACCTCGAATGATAGTGACTCGGACTCGACACTCGGACTCGAATGATAGTGACTTGGACTCGAATGATAGTGACCCGGACTCGAACGATGGTGACTCAGACTTGAATGATAGTGACTCAGACTCGACACCCGGACTCGAATGTTAGTGATTCGGACTTGACACTCGACACTCGGACTCGAATGATAGTGACTCAGACTCGGACTCGAATGTTAGTGCCTTGGACTCGACACTCGGACTCGAATGATAGTGACTCGGACTCGAATGATAGTGACTCAGACTTGGACTCAAATGTTAGTGACTCGGACTCGAATGATAGTGACTCAGACTCGGACTCGACACTCGTACTCAGATGATAGTGACTTGGACTCAGACGCGAATGATAGTGATTCGGACTCGAGTGATAGTAATTCGTACTCAGACTCGAATGATAGTGACTTGGACTCGGATGATAGTGACTTGGACTCAGACTCGAATGATAGTGACTCGGACTCAAATGATAGCAACTCGTACTCAGACTCGAATGATAGTGACTTGGACTCGAATGATAGTGACTCGGACTCGGACTTGAATGATAGTAACTCAGACTTCAATGATAGTGACTCGGATTCAAATGATAGTGACTCGGACTCGGACTCTAATGATAGTGGACTCGGACTCAACACTCAAGGCTTGGACAGAGACTTGGACTCGAGGTTTGAGGACTCAACGAAGTCCGGTGCAAAGTGATCTGCAGCTGCAAAACATCCATATTGCCACCAAAATCTGCGTTTTGCAGGCGCAAACCGTGTTTAGTGGCCATAAAGTGGGACTTTAGCGGCATACGCTATGTTCCCTCTAACACTTTCATTTAAGTTTAAATTTAATCCACTGTGGCTAAAGTAACCGAATGACATACAAACAAAACACTGTTACTGGTAGAATTCATAATATTTACAACTTCACAGGGCTAAAACAATACAATCTAACTATATGATTTTTGTGGACATTTGTTTATATTATTGTTAAGTATAAACATTTATTTAAACTGGTTATAAACATACTGTTTCAGCAAGACAAAAAAGCATTTTATTTGAAAACAGTAGATATTTAAATGCCAGAGTATATTTAAAGTCCACTGTAACTGATTCCCATTTAGTCAATGTCAAACTTAGTTCTGCGTGTTGAAACGGTGCTTGCATATTTCAGATTTCCTAAATTCTGAATTGGTTTGCAGATATTCATGTGCCGCACCTTTACATTATTTTGATGGTGTCACGTTTTTCTTTTCGCTGCAGAACGGTAAGACGAAACTGCCAAGTAGACAGTTCTATAAGTGCATCTTTATATAAATGCCACCCTGACCAGCCACAGCTGTAGTTACACAAGCTTGTAATATTAAGTAGGATTGTACAGCCATGACTTTTTTTACTGTGTTTTTTCACCAGGGACTACTGACTGTAATATTGCACCAGTTCTGACATTACAATGCAATAAATCATAGTGAGATGAATCCTTCTTTTTAAAATAATACATTTATTTATTCTTTTATTAATTGTTTATCTTCTAAATCCTCTTGGAGCCATTCTGTTATTATTTTTAAACTATATTTCAATATATTGTAAACAGATAGCAAACAGTGACTGTGACTATCACAGTCATATTTTTATTTCTAATTAGAACCTCTGTCCAGCCAAACAGAAAGTTTGTGCGTATTTAGGTAATCAAACTGAATGTCTTTCATTGGGCGAAATGAAATGAAATTGAACAAAACAGTCTGTGTTGATTCATCAACCAACACGTGTTCAAAGTAATCATGCTGGCACAGTAATTTTTAAAAATCCTTTACCAGCGTGGTGAACTTGATGAAAATGAATTGAGCCACACAGGAAAACATTTAGCTTGTGGCGAGTGGCTAGCGGGAACGTAGATATGTAAAGAATGTTTTTCACCTACACCCGCTATCAAATTAGCTCTTGATTAATCCATTGAAATGATATTGAAATGTATTCAAATGAAAACAAAAGAGCATGGAATTGAGCATTATAATGAGATGTAAGGATCTTGCTTTGCACTTGTGCAATTGCTGACCCTTCAAAAACTGCGCCACCTCTTACAAAGCGCAGACCACAGTAGAAGCGAGTAATTAAGAGCTGTATAAAAGTACACACCTGCAGAGACCTGTCATTGGCTTCAGGGTGGCTGCTGTGGTACATTTCCTGATGTGGCGATGCTTGGCAGGAAAGCAGGAAAACCTTCATAGGAGACGGGCAAGACGGAAAAGACCCAGCATATTCAAACCCAGGGTCATGTTGTTTGGAATGACAGAGGATGTGGTGGTAAGGCGTTATTGTCCCACTCTACAGGTCATCCTAAACCCAATAGCTGAATTTCACCTTTTAATCAGCTGGTTGATTGTCCTCCTGGTAACACCGACACTATAGAGGGCCAGATGGACTCTTTAGTAGCATAACTGATATTGGCTGAGGATTTTCAAATAACTCAATTATTTGTGTGTTGAGTAATTTGCATTGCTCTTAAGCTTATAAGGACCTCAATGCAAAATAATTGCCTGGCCGCTAGGTAATTTGGATTTTGCAGCCCCAATTGTTTGTACTACGCCTATCCTTACATCAGCCCCAATTTCCACCAGTGACTTGGATTGCATGCAGTTTTGTTATTTCATAAGCAAGGTTATAAAAAAAAACTGAAGCTATTTTAAAGTTAAAACATAAATAAATACTACATAATAAATAATAATAATAATAATAATAATAATAATAATAATAATAATAATAATAACTAAGCCCTTTGCAAAGCAAAGAAATATATTTTTGTCCTTTACACTTTTGTTATTTTCATGCTGATTGCTTTAAGTTTAGATATTTCGGTTCCTTGGCAGTAAGATAATTAATTTTACACTTGTCTTAAGTAGCATCTATCAAGGGTACCTACCAAGAACAAAAAAAGGTAATGTTTGTACCCCAAAACTGGGAATTTGTGCCAGTGGTCTCCTATATCATTGCTGTGGGCTGCCGATTTCTGCACCAGGCTGTAGCGACCGTGTATAGAGTTGAAATAAAATCTCTTAAGCCTAATTCATAGGGCAAGATTTGTTTAGAACAACAGAAACCATGAAAAGAAAGTTAGCTCCATGAATTTGTTCAAAAAGATGAATATGGGGCTTAAGTCAGCTTTCTGCAAGACTTACAAAAAATGCCCAAGTGGATTAGCATCTATTGAGAAATGTGTTAACTTGTATAGGCGGCCAGTATACTGGATCTCAAAAAAAAAAAAAAAAAAAAATCTTCTACTGGCGAAAGTCATACACTGTCCCTGCAGAATTCTGATTCAGGTATCTATTATTATTATTATTATTATTATTATTATTATTATTATTATTATTATTTATTATTATTATTATAAGAACATTATGTAGTGGGAAATGTGGGAGAGTAGGGTAGCCTATTGTAGATTTACTATCAGTACTGAAAAAAATGTACACTACTAAACATTTTGTGAATTGTTTTTTTATATCATTAACCTAAAGTGTTGGATTTTATTTTGATGCAAAGATTACAATAAGGACCAGAACTGCTAAAGCTACCCTTCTGTAGAAAACTTTGCATATATTATATATGTATGTGTATAACATGTACAGTGCCTATAGAGAGTCTACACCCCCTTTCAACATTTTCAGCTTTTGTTGCCTTATAGCCTGGAATTAAAATGAATTAAAATAGTTTTTTTTTTTTTTTTTTTTTTTTCAACTTCCAAGTGAAAAAAAAAAATCTTCTAGAAATGTGTAGAAAATTAATTAAAAATAAAAACTGAAATAGCTTGGTTTGATAACACCGTGTAACAATTTTTTTTTTTTTTTTTTTTTTTTTTTTTTTTGTTCCTGGGTAGTAAGTGTTATTTCCTAATTGCTTATGCCTCAAAAGTATAGAAAATGGCTATTATTCCCCACAAACTTTGCTTTTGTGACCAGGACAGTGATATTTCAAAATATCACTATTTCCAATGGGAAAACGGGCAAATGTGTGTCTTTTCGTTCACATAAAGTCAGAAAAAAAACAACATATGAATCCAAATTAACATGTATTTATAATAAAGTAATACAAAAATGACTACAAAAGATTTAGAAGTGAGTAGTTTTTCGAGATTTACGATTATACTGTATTTACCTGTGAAATTTAACTGTGAAATGTTTTAAACTTGATTATTTTCTTATATGATAAGAAAAAAAGATATCAAAGATTCCAGAAGACTTGTACTGTTGCCGGTTTTAACATTCATACAAGTCAGAATCTACTTTGTGAGTGGTGGTGATGCAATTCTGTTGTTTTTGTCATTGAATGCTGATTGAAAGCCCCCTTCCATTGCTTGTGTTGTTTTTAATTAGAATTCTGATGTGCTCTGTATCTGAATTATCATGAGCCTAATTTAAGCATGGAAGAAACTAGACCAGTTTTATCATTTTGTTCCTGACAATACTGAAATTCAGAGGAAAGAAAAAAAATTGTATTCTGGAAAATTGTGTGGTAAATAGTAAAACTAGTATTCAAAATGAACATCTTTTGTGATGTATTTTAATCTGAAGCAAACTGCATTGAACCCTTGCCTGTTTAAGGTAAGGATACCAGGGAAATTGACTTGGGGTTTAAATGCTGGTTGTAAAGGCCATGATATCACTATGTAACACAATTTTTGTTCCTGGGTAGTAAGTGTTATTTCCTAATTGCTTATGCCTCAAAAGTATAGAAAATGGCTATTATTCCCCACAAACTTTGCTTTTGTGACCAGGACAGTGATATTTCAAAATATCACTATTTCCAATGGGAAAACGGGCAAATGTGTGTCTTTTCGTTCACATAAAGTCAGAAAAAAAACAACATATGAATCCAAATTAACATGTATTTATAATAAAGTAATACAAAAATGACTACAAAAGATTTAGAAGTGAGTAGTTTTTCGAGATTTACGATTATACTGTATTTACCTGTGAAATTTAACTGTGAAATGTTTTAAACTTGATTATTTTCTTATATGATAAGAAAAAAAGATATCAAAGATTCCAGAAGACTTGTACTGTTGCCGGTTTTAACATTCATACAAGTCAGAATCTACTTTGTGAGTGGTGGTGATGCAATTCTGTTGTTTTTGTCATTGAATGCTGATTGAAAGCCCCCTTCCATTGCTTGTGTTGTTTTTAATTAGAATTCTGATGTGCTCTGTATCTGAATTATCATGAGCCTAATTTAAGCATGGAAGAAACTAGACCAGTTTTATCATTTTGTTCCTGACAATACTGAAATTCAGAGGAAAGAAAAAAAATTGTATTCTGGAAAATTGTGTGGTAAATAGTAAAACTAGTATTCAAAATGAACATCTTTTGTGATGTATTTTAATCTGAAGCAAACTGCATTGAACCCTTGCCTGTTTAAGGTAAGGATACCAGGGAAATTGACTTGGGGTTTAAATGCTGGTTGTAAAGGCCATGATATCACTATGTAACACAATTTTTGTTCCTGGGTAGTAAGTGTTATTTCCTAATTGCTTATGCCTCAAAAGTATAGAAAATGGCTATTATTCCCCACAAACTTTGCTTTTGTGACCAGGACAGTGATATTTTGAAATATACCTATTTCCAATGAGAAAACGGGTCGAATTTGTATCTTTTCGTTCACATAAAGTCAGAAAAAAACAACATATGAATCCAAATTAACTTGTATTTATACTAAAGTAATACAAAAATGACTACAAAAGATTTAGAAGTGAGTAGTTTTTCGAGATTTACGACTATACTGTAAATCACTTTCACGAATCAGCCCCCAAATGTAGTCTCCCATCATGTTCTCGTTATACTGTCCTTGGTAGCGGCGTTCAAAGTCCAGTATATCCTAGTGGTAGCGCTCACCTTGCTCCTCCAAGTACGCTCCCATGTTCTCCTTGAATTTATCAAGATGAGCATCAAGGATATGGACTTTGAGGGACATCCTACAGCCCATTGTGCCGTAGTTCTTCACCAGAGTCTCAACCAGCTCCATATAGTTTTCGGCCTTGTGATTGCCCAGGAAGCCCCGAACCACTGCGACAAAGCTGTTCCAAGCCGCTTTCTCCTTACTAATGAGCTTCTTGGGGTATTCATTGCACTCCAGGATCTTCTTTATCTGTGGTCCGACAAAGACACCGGCTTTGACCTTTGCCTCAGACAGCTTAGGGAAGAAGTCTTGAAGGTACTTGAAGGCTGCCGACTCCTTATCTAGAGCTCTGACAAATTGTTTCATAAGGCCCAATTTGATGTGCAGTGGTGGCATCAGCACCTTCCGGGGGTCCACCAGTGGATCCCACTTGACGTTGTTCCTCCCCACAGAGAACTTGGTCCACTGTGGCCAGTCCCGCCTGTGGTAGTGCGCCTTGGTGTCCCTGCTGTCCCAAAGGCAAAGATAGCAGGGAAACTTGGTAAAACCGCCTTGGAGACCCATCAGGAATGCCACCATTTTGAAGTCTCCTATGACCTCCCAGCCGTACTCATCATACTTCAAGGCGTCCAGCAAGGTCTTGATGCTGTTGTAATCCTCTTTGAGGTGCACCGAGTGAGCCAGGGGAAGAGACGGGTACTTGTTACCATTATGGAGCAGCACGGCTGCTCTCTCTCCAGAGGAGTGGGTACGGGGGGCTCATGGCAGTGTGGCACCGGGGCGATGGATGAAGGAAGGTCCGGATATGTGATAGCAGGTGCATTCTTGCCAGTCCGACGTTTGGAAGCAGTTGCTTGAGTGGTCAGTAGGTTCCCGCCAAATTCTTGGGATAGTGAACTTCATGGCTCTCTTTTCCCCTCTGTACCATCCTACAAAAATACATTTATTTCACCCATGACTAATGTGTAAGAGATTCTCACAACATTTTTCATATATGATATATTTTTTCAATAACATTGAAAATTGTAAAACATTTTAAAATTAAAAACTTTTACAATTTAAAAATTAACAAATTTTATAACATAAAATTCAGAGCAACAGTTGTGAGTTTTTTTGCAGTGCTCGCAGGTGAAATGAGGTGCCCAAGGTTTGTCTTGATCCCCGACAGGCATGCCGAAATATGCCTTGTAGGCCTCACACATCTTAGCAGATGCTTCCACAAAGTACTTTTTCACTCTTGTCTTGATAAATTGGCCGCAGACATAGCAAAATGCGTCTGCCGGATGCTTGCAGCCTCTTGATGCCATCTCAGAAAAATGCAGATATGCATCCACTTAGGCAGCTGGAACTAAACTGAACTGATGGGCTTAAGGCCCCTGTATTTATACTACTATTTATATTACTGAAAAGTTCTAGAAGTTACTCCACGTTTACTCAGCACTGAATCTATCTGGGATGTTCTGGAAAATAGATACATTTCAAAATATCACTGTTCTGGTCTCAAAAGCAAAGTTTGTGGGGAATAATAGCCATTTTCTATACTTCTGAGGCATAAGCAATTAGGAAATAACACTTACTACCCAGGAACAAAAAAAAAAAAATTGTTACACGGTGTATTCACTGATAAAACATAGTCTTCTAACTGCAGTGGTATAACACAAAGCCTTGATATTCACTTATAAAACACAGTCTTCTACCTATAGTGGTTTGGGCATCCAGGAAAGAACAGAATCATGGTTATTTAAAAGTAAACTTTGTATAAAGTATTTGTTGGAAATCTGGTAAAAGTTGCGACTACAACTGCTAGCCGACTGATTACGGTAAATCCTGTACTGGAAAATTGTGCCGGATTAGACAGTGTGTTGTTTCACAGAGTTCCTGTAAAACATGTAACACTGCACCTAAAAACAGTAATAGCAAAGAGCGTGAGTAGGCCATTTGATGGCTAAACACTCCTTCTCAATGATAATTAATTTCCATAGGAGCCATTTTTTTGCTCAAATAAATGATAGGGTGTTCTACCCTATCAACTTGCTGGGACAGGACCGCCCCCAGACCAATGTGGGAGGCATCGGTCTGAAGGATGAATTCTTTGCTGAAATCTGGTAAAATTATAGAGGGAGCTTGACAGAGCAGCTTCTTAATCATATCAAATGCCTCCTGACACTGCCCTGTCCATTTAACTAGTTTTGGAGCAACCTTTTGGGTAAGATCTACCAGGGGGTTTACTATGGTGGCATATTCAGGGATAAAATGGCGATAATAGCCGGCTAACCAAGATATTGATACACTTGCCCAGCTTGGCTGTTATCCCTGCCTCCCTTAGAGACTGTAGGATGGCTGAAAGCCTAATAATATGCTCCTTCCAGGTGGAGCTAAAAATCACCACATTATCAATGTACGCGGCTGCGTACTGATGATGGTGAGCTAAGACCTGGTCCATCAGTGTCTGAAAGGTGGCGGGAGCTCCATGCAACCCAAAAGGCATGGTCTGGAAATGGAACAAGCCATCTGGGGTAGAGAAAGCAGTTTTCTCTCTTGAGCACTGAGTGAGTGGAATCTGTCAGTATCCCTTCGTCAGATCCAAAGTCGAGATTAACCACACCTTACCCAGCCAGTCGAGGAGCTCATCCACCCGTGGCGTTGGATATGCATCGAACTTGGAGACAGCATTAACCTTTCAAAAATCCACACAGAACCGAGTGGAGCCGTCCTTCTTGCCCACCATCACAGTAGAACTGCACCACTCACTCCGGGAAGGCTCAATGAATCCAAGCCCGAGCATATCCTCCACCTCCATGCGAACGGGCCCCCTGCGACTCTCTGGGATGCTGTACGGTCTCTCTCGGACCCTGACACCTGGCAGAGTAATAATAGCATGAGAAATAACATTAGTTCTGCTGGGCAAGTCAGAAAAAACATCACTGAACCGTTCCACCAACTGGTGGAGCTCACATTTCTGATCCGGAAGTAACTGTTCCCCCATCGGAATGTTAGTTGTAGCCAGTGGATTGACAGTGGGACCAAAATCCTCTTCTAAACTGTCACAAGCTATAAATCGGGCTTCCCTTTCACTCCAGGGTTTTAGCAAGTTAATGTGATAAATTTCGGTCTTATTTCGGCGATCTGGTTGTCTAATTTCATAATTCACATTACCAATTCCCCATATCACCTCATATGTCCCCTGCCACTTTGCATACAACTTAGATTCTGATGAAGGAAGCAGCAACAGTACCTTATCACCTGGCCAAAAAGTCAGAATTTGTGCTTGTTTGTTGTACTGCTGCTCCTGGCAATGCTGAGCTAGTCTTAGATTTTCTTGTGCCAAATGACCAACCAATGCTAGGTGATCTCTTAACATGATTACATACTTGACTATGTTTTTGGAAGTTTTTGTTTGCTCCTCCCACCCTTCTTTCACAAGATCAAGGATACCTCGTGGTGGCCTCCCATACAGCAGCTCAAAGGGAGAGAACCCAGTCAAGCTCTGAGGCACCTCTCTCACAGCAAACATCAAGTATGGGAGGAACTTAGTTGTGTAATGTTTCTGCTCTTGGTTAACAAACCGCTTCAGCATCTGTTTTAAAGTCTGATTAAAGCTTTCCACCAAACCGTCCTTCTGGGGGGTGATAAACGAAGGTTCGAATGGACTTAATTTGCAACAATTTATACAATTCTTTCAAACATTGTGACATGAAGTTCATTCCTTGATCAGTGAGGATTTATTTTGGAATCCCTACTCTCGCGATAATCTGTACTAACTCTCGAGTAATTGCTGCGGCACTAGTGGATCTCAATGATACTGCCTCTGGATATCTAGTCGCATAGTCCACCACTACCAAAATGTGCGTATATCCAGAGTCAGACTGGCTCAATGAACCCACTATGTCCATAGCAATTCGTTCAAAGGGAACTGAGATCAGGGGCAATGGGACCACGGGGTCACGCATACCCTCCCTGGCACAACTTGCTAGCATTTCAGATACTCTGCCACATATCGCGTCACCTCACTAAACACTCCCATCCAATAAAACCGAGCCAATATTCATTCCTGAGTCTTATCACTACCTAAATGGCCTGAATACGGGACATTGTGAGCCAACCACATGATCTCACGTCGAAATGACTGATGAATGAGTAATTGTGTCACAATCTGACTTGTGCCCGTGGCTTGGGATACCCTATACAGCAAATGCCCGACAATAATGTGGTGAGGACATGTGAGTGTTCGGTTATCCTCTACATCCTTCCCCTCGATAGACCGAACCTGCCCCCAGATGTGTGCCGGCGAAGGATCATTTTTTTGTTCAAACGGTAGGTCCACATCTCAGTCCCAGAATTTTGGGATATCGAGCGGAGCTACTGTAGCTTCAGCTGAGTCCCAATCTCCTTTCCCTTGCATTTAACAGACTCTGAAGTTTCCTCCAACAAACCCCAGCCTTGTCTCATTGACATTCCTTCCCATTTTTCAACCCTTCGCTCTCTTTTTGTTTTTTTCGGGCGAAATCAGGAATGGAACAAATCAGCTTGCAGCACAAGATTTTCAAAATAGTTTTTCCCGCCGCTCCCAAAATAATTGGATATGGCAATTTTGCAGCTACAGCCGTGATTACGTGATATACATCTAATAGTCAAATCTAATTTAGTGAGGGGGTAATCCTTGTCATCCCCATGAATACAGGAAATGACCACTACCCCGCATGACCACCAAGGTACCCCCGTCAACAGAGCCTCCTCATTAAAAGTTTGCCCAAATCCTGAGTCCACTAATGCATGGTTGCTCACATCACCACCTGTGCATCAACAATGCAAGGCCCCTCCCAATCATTACCCCTGGACTTACCTGGTGCTGTTGGTAGGTAATGGGAGGCCGCACCACATTCCATTGCCGCCGGACAGTTGCGGGCACGGTGTTCGACCTCATGGCACCGGTAGCAAGTGGGGTGAAAGGGCACCCACAGAGCTTGTATGTCCTGCTGCCGGTTTGGCAGTGGGGAGGGGCTCTCTGCTCTCACCCCGCTGGCGGTGGACATTGCACTTCATTGTTGTGGAGGAAGGCCGGCCGTGGGGTACCTTTGTGAAGTAGCCCCATGGAGTGCGGGGGTGAAGTGCTGTGGGGGTCCTGTCCTTGGGCCAGTCGTTCGGGGTCGGTTGGAGGGAGGAGCGGGGCTGATGACCACGGGAGCGGTCTATGGCAATCAGCTTGGTGATCTTCTCTCCATCGTTGATGCCAGGGCAGAGCCACCGGGTCACATGATCTACTAATTGCTGGGCAGTCCTGGGGGTCACTGGTATTCCCAGTCAGAGTCCGGCTGTGCGTCTCCTCTGTGATGTCAAGCCACTGGAGAATGGCCTGCTTCACCTGGTCATACACCAGGGCTTGCTCATGTGTCAGGGCTTGGTAGGCTGCCTCGGCCTCTCCGATCAAATTGGGGCCCAGCTGGGTAGCCCACCACTCCCGAGGCCACCGTGCTGTGGTTGCTTGTCTTTCAAAGGCAACCAATTAAGCCTCGGGGTCATCCTCCAGCGACATTCTTACTACCCTCAGTAGTGGCACTGCTGGTTCAGCTGCCGGTTAGCCTCCAGGAACAGGCTGTGCATCCTCTCCATCATAGCTGTCAGTGACTCCTGGTGCCTCCGCTCCTGGGCCTCCAACAGCGCTGCCAAAGAGGTTGGGTCCATCTCTGATCCCTCTTCTGGACACCAAATGTGGTCGGTCCCGCGTCCTCTGTGCACGAAATAGTGCGTGCTTCGTTCTGGGGACCGTGGTGCAAGACATGGTGCTGTGCAATGAAGTGTTCTGGGGTGCTTGCTTGCTTGGTAGCGACAGCTCCGGGGCGATCAGTTCTCCTCTGCAATATAGAATAAACACACGTAACACAAAACAACAAACTACAGGCTCCAGCCGTCAGGTTATGTTTTTCAGCGCAAAGTGGCGTACTGACATAGCTGCTTCCCCTTTGTACCCATGACTTCCTCCCTGCAATCAACTCGTCGCCATGGTTTCTCCAATAGAGGGCCATCCCACAGCTGATCGCAATGGAGTCGTGCAACTATGCGCTCCCCCTAATATGTTCACCTTCCTGTTTCCACCTACCATCAAGGCAGTCCATCTAGGGGCCAGCGTACCACCATCTTTACACAACGCCCTTTCTGATCATGAGGGAGATTTACAGCATTGATCCTTTCTCTTTTTATCACAATACACAGAATATTAAACAAACTCCACAATACCTGAACAACATGTTTAATTGTTATTAGCATGAGCCTGTTTAAACCACTACCATTTATCACTTATTCAAACTGTACCTGCATGCAGGATTCAGACGCTTTCTGCTGGCATCCCGGTTTTCTCTTTGTTTTTTTCTTTTAAGTAGGCATCTTTTCACAATGTCTGAAATGGTTTTCCTTGTGATTTTGAAATTTTTACCTAGTTCTTTTTGTGTCAGTTTTGGTAAATGTTCAGCTTTGTTGATAAGCACAAATTTTCTCTCAAGAGATAAGGTCGTTGTGTGGACGTTTAGACATTTATTTACCGTTCAACAACTGCACAAATAAAGATTTCGTTTTTGTTTAGTTTTTTATACTACTTTTAAACTTAGAAAAGACAACTTGGGCTGGTGTCAGACTTAGATAGATTTTGGGCAGAAGAGGCTTAAAAACCATTCCGGATTCCAGAATGGACAGGTTCTGGATTGTAGAGGGTATCACACCATTTATAACATAACAAGGTCAGTGTACCCAAGGGAGACTTCTGAAAATCAGGATTGTGTTACTAGAGGGATGTATATTTTGTTACTAAATCGTCTCCAGAAATAAATGCACAGTTGCAGGAGGAGCTTTGCTAATAAGGAGATTAACTTGTTTCTGTTTATAACTAGCTAAATCACATAATCCTATATATTTTAGCCTGTCTTGCTGTTGTAGGGGTAATGTATTTTGGGACAGCAGCTTTTCCATGTAAACCTCATTCCTATAACCTTAAAACAGTCCTTTTACTGTCTGAGACTGCTCTTCCTGCATTTCAGGTTTATAGATCTGGCAAACTGAATTTGAACCATTCGGTTAACTGGTTCTCATTTACTTTCAGCTAATTTACACAAGCACAAGCTACATTAATATATTACAACCTACAGACAGCCACATTGGTTTCCACAGTTTAACAAGCCAGCTCTCTTTATACAATAATAATTATTTTATGACAGGCAGCTGTGCTTTGTTTCAGCGCAGCAGTGACTATCAGCTAATAACACCTGTTTAAGCACTGGATGGTATCCATGGTACTAAAGCAGGGGTGTCAAACTCCCGTCCTCGAGGGCCTCAGGGTCTTCTGGTTTTCATGCCAACTTAAGCTCTCAATTAACATAACTGATCTAATTATTTGTTGAATTTTACATTTTTCAATTTTTCAAGGTCTTTTACAGATGGTGGTTTCAAAAATGCACTTGATTCAAGGTATACTACTTATGAAACATTTTGAGGCCTGGAGAGAAGTGTTAAATGTGTCCAGTTAATCAAATAAGTAGTCCAATTAAGACACTGCGGGCCCTCCAGGAACTGAGTTTGACACCCCTGTACTAAAGCGTCTAGTTTCCACTGTCATACCTGACCCATAGGAAGGCCGTGCGAGGTCGCCCAGGTTTGGGTTGGGTACATTTCCACTGCAGGGTCAGGGGTATGGAATAGGCGGTGCATTGTTGACTACCAGACGAAAATGTGTAGCTCTACACCATAACATGTTTCAAGGCGGCCACTTCATAACTCACCAGAAGATGGAAGGAATGGTAGCATTGTTGGTTTGTGTTGTGGTGGTCTGTGACAAGATAGTAAGTGATGGGTAGTGAATGATGCACACAACAACAGTTTTACTACCAAAAATTTCCTAATTTTTAATAAATATTTACAAAAACAAAACCGGTTGCCCCTATATCAGCAATGGTATAGGGGAATCAAAAACATGGCGGGTTGCAGTCCCAAACAAAAACAAACACTCCGATAACCATAATTCCTCTGTGCACGAAGCTGTGCTCTGTGCTACTGCTGAGGGTGGTGCGAGTGTCTGTGTTCTGTGCTGTGGTACAAATACTAAATACAGGCTCCGGCCATTTGTACAATATCAGCGTAAGGGGCAGTGCTCACGTAGCTGGGTCACCTTTGTACAACCCAACTCCTCCCTGCAATCAGCCGGGCGCCAGCCTTTCTCCAGTCACTGTCTGCCCTGTAGCCGATCGCAAGGGATTCATTTTGTGTACATGCCACTATGTGCTTCCACCAGGATGGCTGACTTCTGGTTTCCACTCACCGTCGGGTTGACCAGTCTACGTGGAAGCATACTGTCCACCTTAAACAGCGCCCTTTCTGGTAGGAGGGAGATTTACAGCTTACTCTTTCTCTCTTTGTCACACGGTCATATGCATGATTACCATAATTCAGGTGGAGCAGAGAAATAAACAACAGTAGAAGACAATTAATGCATCAAGAAGAAATAAGAGTGGTGACGAGGAAGAAGCTATTAAAACTCGGATTCACACTAGTAAACTAGTGCTCCTGCCACGTTAGTTTGTAAGGGCCATGTGTAGAATGCTGGTACATAGTGCATATAAACAAAGGCAAAGACAATGCAGAACTAATAGAACTCAGTTGACAGAAAAAGGGTCTCCCTAAAACAAAACAAAATACAAATCACTCTGAAATGCATTTCAAGTCACACACACGCATCTCAAATAATACATAATAGAAAAACTCAGAATACAAAAAATTATATCAGTTGATAAACTTATCTTACAAAACTAAACACACAAAACAAAGGTGCAAAAAATAATGTGTCTTTCCCACAGCTATTTTCATGAAAGTAACCAGTTTCTTATTCCTTCAAGTTCAATACCACTAAAACAGAACACAATACAAAAGTAATAAATAATTAAAACAGTCAATGCAAAAACTTTCTCATTCCGAACATTTTTATTTATACTTCTGGAATCTTGCCGTTCAGTCATTTCACGGCTTGGTTCAAAACACACAGTAGAAACAGGTCTGTATGGCTCTTCTTGGGTCGCGTACGACAGTACTGTTAACAGGCTCAGTTGAGACAGATGGTACTTCACTGAATCCATCTTCTCTCTGTATCCTCAAGGGGAAATAGGAAGATTACAAATTCCTAGCACTCTAAAATTTTAGAATCTCTGCTCTGCCACAGTCAACTTTTGGTGTAAGAAACTGCACTGTAGAAAATAGTTTATTTCTATGCCTTAGAAATCCTTGTTGTTGAAGGAATTATCTAGAAAAATAAATGACACAAACCACAGTTGATCCACCCATAATCTGATCACTGAGGGGCAAAGTAATCTTAATATCAAGGCCTGTAATGAATGCAACTAATTAAACTGTGTGCTCTCAAAACAAATGATGATCTGTCCTGGGGAATAAATTGTGTTAGTTCATTAAAAATTTTTTAAAAATAAATAAAAAATAAAAAAATAAAAGGAAGCCCTTTTTTTCTTATAGCAATTATTTGAAGACGTTTATGGGGAATGACAGATTCATGTAAAGTAGTTGCTAAGAACTGATTGTGCTGTATGCAGGCTTAATGCATACATACTGCTGGTCAGGCCTTTTCCCTCCCCTGTAAGCTATCTTTGTTCTCTGTGGTGCTTGTTTACTAAACATTAATGATTTGAGTCCCAGCCTGCCCTGGAGTTTTTATTCAAGATGATAATCTGTTAATGCATGTATACCGCACATGCTGGGGAGGGAAAAAAGACTTTCTTTGACAACTATCCAATTTTCTTGTATTAAAGTGATTCACATAAGAACATAAAAATATAAGAAAGTTTACAAACAAGAGGAGGCCATTCGGCCCATCTTGCTTGTTTGGTTGTTAGTAGCTTATTGATCCCAGAATCTCATCAAGCAGTTTCTTGAAGGATCCCAGGGTGTCAGCTTCAATAACATTACTGGGGAGTTGATTCCAGACCCTCAAGATTCTCTGTGTAAAAAAGTGACTCCTGTTTTCTGTTCTGAATGCCCCTTTGTCTAATCTCCATTTGTGACCTCTGGTCCTTGTTTCTTTTTTCAGGTCGAAAAAGTCCCTTGGGTCGACATTGTCAATACCTTTTAGAATTTTGAATGCTTGAATTAGATCGCCGCATAGTCTTCTTTGTTCAAGACTGAATAGATTCAATTCTTTTAGCCTGTCTGCATATGACATGCCTTTTAAACCCGGAATAATTCTGGTCGCTCTTCTTTGCACTCTTTCTAGAGCAGCAATATCCTTTTTGTAGCGAGGTGACCAGAACTGAACACAATTTTCAAGATGAGGTCTTACTAATGCATTGTACAGTTTTAACATTACTTCCCTTGATTTAAATTCAACACTTTTCACAATGTATCCGAGCATCTTGTTGGCCTTTTTTATAGCTTCCCCACATTGTCTAGATGAAGACATTTCTGAGTCAACAGAAACTCCTAGGTCTTTTTCATAGATTCCTTCTTTGATTTCAGTATCTCCCTTATGATATTTATAATGCACAAGTTCTGAATCTTGTCTAGATCATTTTGAATGACCTTTGCTGCTGCAATAGCATTTGCCACTCCTCCTATTTTTGTGTCGTCTACAAATTTAACAAGTTTGCTTACTATACCAGCATCTAAATCATTAATGTAGATTAGGAATAGCAGAGAACCTAATACTGATCCCTGTGGTACTCCACTGGTTACCACACTCCATTCTGAGGTTTCTCCTCTAATCAGTACTTTCTTTTTTCACATGTTAACCACTCCCTAATCCATGTATATGTGTTTCCTTGAATCCCTACTGCGTTCAGTTTGAGAATTAACCTTTTGTGCGGGACTTTGTCAAAAGCTTTCTGGAAATCTAAATAAACCATATCATATGCTTTGCAATTATCCATTATTGATGTTGCATCCTCAAAAACATCAAGCAGGTTAGTTAGATACGATCTCCCTTTCCTAAAACCATGTTGACTGTCTTCCAGGATACTGTTACCATATAGGTAATTTTCCATTTTGGATCTTATTATAGTTTCCATAAGTTTGCATATAATAGAAGTCAGGCTTATTGGTCTGTAGTTACCTGGTTCAGTTTTGTTTCCCTTTTTGTGGATCGGTATTACGTTTGCAATTTTCTAGTCTGTCAGTACAACCCCTGTGTTAAGATACTGTTGCATGGTCTTGGTTAGCGGTTTGTAAATCTCATCCGGCCCAGGGGATTTGTTTATTTTAAGAGCTCCTCGTCCCTTTAACACTTCTGCCTCCGTTATGCTAAAGTTATTTAAAACTGGATAGGAACTGGATGACATGTGGGGCATGTTGTCCGTAACCTCTTTTGTAAAAACTTGTGAAAAGTAATCATTTAATATATTTGCTATTTTTTTCTTGAATGATTTTGCCATTTGTATCTCATAGACATTTGGAATTGGTTTTAGCCCCCTTAGCAATGTTCATTTCTATTTATCTCTTGGCCTTTCTAACTTCCTTTTTGACTTGCATTTGCAGTTCCATGTACTCTTTCTGTGTACTTTGTTTTTGGTCCCATTTTATGCTATGTAAAGAGCCTTTTTTCAATGATTTTTTTTTTTTTTAATTGCTCTATTATACCATTTTGCCAATTTAGTTTTCATTTAGATTTGTCTACTTTAGGGATGTAATTGTTTTGCTCCTCTAGTACTACATTTTTGAAGAACAGCCATCCTTTTTCTGTGGATGTTTTCTCTATTTTACTCCAATCTACTTCTGTTAGTCTCTGTTTCATACCTTCATAGTTTGTTTTTCTAAAATTGTAAACCTTAGCTTTAGTCATTACTTTTGGGGTTTTAAAAAGCACTTCAAATGAGACCATGCCAGTCGTCCTCTGACCTCTGTTTTAGTTATTCTGTCTTTGTTATTTGAAAAGACTAAATCAAGGCATGCCTGCCCTCTAGTCGGTGCCTTGACAAATTGTATTAGGAAGCTGTCATTTGTCATTTCCACCATTTCAATTTTGTCCGTCGTGCTGCCCACCTGGTTTTCCCATTTTATATGCGGGAAGTTGAAATCCCCCATTAGTATGGCTTCTCCTTTGCTACACGCATTTCCAATGTCATTGTATAACAGATTATTTTGCTCACCGTCTGAATCTGGCGGTCTATAGCATGCTCCTATTATTATGCCCTTTGAATTTTTGTCCGTTATTCTGACCCATATTGATTTGGCTTTATTTTCTTTGTCCAGGTTTAACACCTGGGCTTCAAGACTGTTTTTATGTGTATAGCGCTACCCCTCCACCTCTTCTGTCCTGCCTGTCTTTTCTATACAGTGTATACCCACAAATATTATATTCGTCCCCATCACTCTCAGACAAACACGTTTCTGTATCACCTATCACATCATAGTTACTTGTTAGTGCAGTAGCTTCAAGTTCTAAGCTTTAGTTTGTGATACTTCTAGCATTTAGATAAATACATTTAATGGTTTTCTTACCTGAGTTGTTGCCCTGGTTTTGATGCGGTCTTCCTTCTGATTTTTTGTTGATTTCTCCCCCTCTTCCTTTCTAGTTTAAATGCTTCTGAACCTGCTCGAGGATCTTTTCTCCATGTAGATTGGTTCTCTTTTTATTTAAGTGCAGTCCATCCCGTCTATACAGATAGTCCTTGTTGTAGAATGTGGTCAAATGATCAAGATAGGTGAAGCCTTCCCGTGTGCACCACGTCTACAACCATGCATTTAGATTAATTATTTCCAGCTGTCCATATGGTCCTTTGCAAGGTGCCGGCAGTATCCCAGAAAATACCACAGTTTTGGTCTTGTCTTTTAATTTCCTTACTAGCTCTCTGAATTTGTTTTGCAGGGATTTTGGTCTGTCTCTTCCAATGTTGTTTGTACCGATGTGAACGACTACTACTGGGTCATCTCCTGTTCGTTCTAGAAGCCTGTCCATGTTCTCAGTGATGTGCTTGACAGAGGCTCATGGAAGGCAGCACACTATTGTAGTAAGGGGGTCCAAACTGTGAATTGAACTTGCTGTGTTTCTCAATATGGAGTCCCCAACAATCATGACCTCCCTTCTTTTTGCTGTCTGGTCACCACTGTTAATAGGGTCCTGGATGTTGTTCCTTTCATTCTCTTGATGTTGTTTTGCTCATCAAAATTTTGAAGTGACTCAGATTTGTTGAATGTTTTGATTTCTGGTGGTTGTGTTTGAAGAAGTTTCTTTTTTTCTCCCTACTTCTGCCTACCTGAACCCAGCTGTCTGACCTTCTATCTCCCTGGTGGCTTTCAGTCTGTTAGGGGTGGTACAGACTTCCATGAATTGTGGGTGTGCCACTCCTCAAGATCCTGTGCTGTCTCATTTCTTCCAGCTCCATTTCTCCCACTTACTCCACTTATTCCATTGCTCCATTTACTTCTCCCACATTGTCGCTTCCACTCACTGTCGCTGGGAATACCCATGAAACAATCCAAAATGGATCCAAAAATAACATTAGGTTACTTCTGTAACCCTGGTTCCCTGAAAGAGAAGGCGAACACCAAGACATTACGTATGGGATATGCCTGCCCATTCTCTCTATACCAGAGCTGCCGATAGGCCCCTTCCTTGGATGATGCACTTGGCCCCGCCCACCGAGGGGATAAAACCAAAGGAAGTCATTTCTGTTTTTCCGTTGAACCCGTGAGGGCAACTGATGCGACCTCGTGGTTGGTGGTGATCTTCTCTTTCAGGGAACCAGAGTTATGGAAGTAACCTGACGTTCCCTTTCAATTCGAAGATGACCACCAAGACGTTACATATGGGATAATATATACCAGAGCCGTTGCGAGGAAGAAGTAATGGTAGCATATGAGGGAATAATAAGCACCGTCTAATCCAGAGGTTAGTGGTGTGAACTTACACCCTCAAGGGCCCTTGTGCCTACAGAAGGCAAGGCAGGGTTTACCACTTTAAGATGGTAGAACCTGGAGAAAGTATGCACCGTAGCCCAGCTAGCCACAGTACAAATATCAGACATTGAGGCACCTCTGAATAGGGCCCAAGATATAGCTAACCCTCTAGTGGATTGTGCAGCTACCCTACCAGGTGGGGGCAAGCCAGCACCATTATACACAGTCGAGACTGTATCCACAATCCAATGTGACAGACGCTGCTTAGAGAGGGGCTGTCCTAGGGTCAGTGTCCCATGACAGATGAAGATCTGGTCAGATTGACGCAGAGCTCTTGTTCTATGCACGTAGCATCTCATTGCCCGCATTGGGCAGAAAAAATTCAATCTCTCATCCTCTGTTAAAGCAAACGGAGGTAGATGGAAGGATTCTAGTTCCACAGGCTGATAAATTGGAAGGCTGTGATCACCTTGGGGAGGAAAGCAGGGTTGGTGCGCAGAGATCAACCAGTCGTCCAGGTAATTCATCACCCTGATCACTTACAGCCGCAAGGGAGCTAGGATGGCATCCATGCACTTTGAAAACATGCGGGGGGGGCTAAGGAGAGGCCGAATCACAGAACAGAAAACTCAAAGTCGCTTCACGGAGATATTTCCTGTGTGCTGGATGAATAGGAAAGTGGAATCCGCGTTCTTTCGGTCCAGTGTGATAAACCATTTGCCCAGCCGGACAGCCTGGTGAGTGCAGCAGATGCCAGGTTCTCGTACTCTACCTGCCGAGACGCCTTGCGTTCTTGATGAGAGCGCTGCAGCAATTCCTCAACTGCTGGTCCAAAGGCATGGTCAGGGGAGGTAGTGGCTGCTTTTGAAGGAAGGAGCTACCTTCCCATTAGGCCGCGATAGAATCGCATCATGGTCTTCCACAGCAATGTTGAAATCCGGTTCTGAAACATCCAGGGCAACCATCGGTGCAGGCGAGGTCAGCTCTGGGGCCGACGTTATCGGCTGAGTTGGGGCCAGGGGCTCCCAACACTGCATACAGCTCAGCCGTATATATTGAAGCACTCAGGCACCAAGGGTGCAGACACACCGAGGACACTGAGTGAGGCAGATTACAGTACTGGCGCACCGAAGGATCGGGGCACCGAGTGCCAGTGTTATTGGCATGTTGTGGCGCTAAGAACCAAGGCATGGAGCACCTAAAAACTGATGGCGCCGAAGCACTGAGAGGTTCCTAGCCTTAACTGCGTGAAGTCAGCACAACTCGTGGTAGCGCATAGCATATACCGGGGTGGATGCGCAGGCTTGAGTAGCTGCGGTAGGCAATCAGGAGAACTGTACAGGGGAGTGCACAGTGCTGCACCACGGTGCAGCGTGGTGATAACCTGGTTCTGGACAGCGTGCAGTCACACAATAGCGTATGTCAGAGTGGAGCACAAGCTCAAGGAGCTGCGGCGTGTTAGGCAGGAATAAAAGTGTACTGCTTTTTTTTTCTCTCTATCTACAAAGGCAGGAATAGGAAAACATACAGGCTTATACACACAGCAATTCACCTATGGCAGAAACACATTCACCATGCCAGGCGGGTGACCAAGCGTGGCGAGTAGGCGGGCTGAAAGAAGCCTGCTGATTCAACTCAACAGCGGGACACTGCAGAGCTGGGTCCCAGTGGAGGAATCACACTGCTACTACTTTTTCTTTTTAAACTGCAAGGCAGTAAAGAAAAAACACATTTTTTTTTTAAACCAGCACGTCGAGTAGGCTGGCTGAAACAAGCGGGAGGAAGCCACTCAACAGCGGGACACAGCAGAGGTGGGTCCGGGGAGAAGAATCACGTTTATTGTTTATTTATTTCTAACTGTAAGGCAGTAAAGAAATGAATACACACACACACACACACCACAGCAAGCTGTGTGGGTAAAAATAACAGTCACCACGGCAAGGCAGGTAATTATTATTTTTTTTTTTTTCCAGCCCACCGAGTATGAGGACTGAAACAAGCCAGCGTATGCAACTCAACAGCGGGGCACAGCAGAGCTGGGTCCCGACGGAGGAATTGCGCTTGTATTATTTTTTATTTACAAACTGCAAGGCAGTGAAATAACACCACACATACACGCACATAACAGCAAAGCTGTGAGGGTACAACAACAGACACCACGGCAAGACCAGCAGAGTCAATTGGTGCGGCAGAGCCTGGTGGAGAATCACGCATCTCTTTTTCTTTTTAAACTGCAATAGCAGAGGAAAACACAAAACAGCGAGTGCTTTAAGGTTTTAAGCAGACTACAATCGACAGAAAAAGAGTAATCACAGCACTGTAACTGGACAGGGGTGCCTAGCCTGGACTACGTGCAGTCACACGACCGTGGCAATGCATAGCCTACAGCGGAGTGGAGTACCGTCTACAGGCAGAGGGCAATGAGGGACCTCGTGCATCGAGCATCCGAGATTGCTATGCGCACTGAGGTACTAGACACCTACCTACTGAGCACCGTGCGCACAGAGTACCGTGCACTGCAGCACCGTGAGCTCTTGCACTACCTCTGTGGCAGTGGCCAAGCACCATGTGCACTGTGCAACGTGTGCGCCAACGTGCTGAGCCCCATGTGCACCGAGTACCATGGCACTATGTGCACCAAGTACTGTGCAGCACCGTGAGCTGTTGCGCTAGGTCTGAGGCAGTGGCCAAGCACTGTGTGCACCATGTATCGCGCAGCACTTGGACTGTGCGCTGACGCTGAGACTGAGGCTGAGGCTGAGGCACGGGGCATCGTGTGCCGTTTGCACTGAGCATTTGTGCACCGAGATACATAAGTATCAAGGGCCATACGTCTGCCGTGGTACCGAAGCACCAGGGAGGGGTCGAATGCAAGGGAAATACAATTGACTCGATTTGACTGGAGAAGCTCTTTTCTGTCAATGCTCAGCTAGACATTGAGGTCTTATCTTACCATCTTGAGAAGTAAAAAGAGAAATGGCTTCCTTTGGATGTCAGTTTTTTCCCCTCGGTGCGAGTGCATCATCCCAGGAAGGGGCCTATTGGCAGCTCTGGCATAGAGAGCTCAGCAATACCTACCCAATGAGCTGGCATATCCCATACATAATGTATTGGTGGTCATCTTCAGATTGAAAGGGAACAACATTTGTAACAAATGCTTTTTACTTACCTGGGTTATGATTTTGATGTTTGTGAAATGTATACATTTTGTAAAAGTCATATTGTGAAGTATGGGAATTACAAGAGGATTTCAGGTACTGTAGATCAAAGGTAAAGCCCTAAAATATTGTGATCCATTGGCAAAGGAAAAATGGTCAAAACTTTGTTTTACTTATATTTAGTTTTGTTATTTAAAGTTGGTTTTGATGCATTCATTAAAGAGAAAGGAGCTATTTGAAGATGTTTGCAGTCATTCTGAAGGGTTCTGATATCTGTTGCTTCTATAATTGAATTGTTTATATTAAGAACATTGGAAAGGTTACAAACAAGACGAGGCCATTCGGCCCATCTTGCTTGTTTGCTTGTTAGCAGCTTCTTGAAGGATCCCAGGGTGTCAGCTTCAACAACATTACTGGGAAGTTGGTTCCAGACTCCCACAATTCTCTATAAAAAAGTGCCTCCTATTTTCTGTTTTGAATGCCCCTTTATCTTATGTCCATTTGTGACCCCTGATACTGTTTCTTTTTTCAGGTTGAAAAAGTCCCCTGGGTTGACATTGTCAATACCTTTTAGAAATTTGAATGCTTGAATCAGATCGTCGCATAGACTTCTTTGTTCAAAACTGAGTAGTCTGCATATGACATGCCTTTAAACCTGGAATAATTTTGGTGGCTCTTCTTTGCACTCTTTCTAGACCAGCAATAAACTTTGTACGGAGGTGACCAGAACCGAACACAATATCTTATATCTTATAATAACATTACTTCCCTTGATTCAAATTCAACACTTTGTACTATATATCCAAGCATTTTGTTGGTCTTTTTATAGCTTCCACACATTATCTAGATGAAGTCATTTTGGATTTTCTAGATCTTTTTCATAGATACCTTCTTCCATTTCAGTGTCTCCCATATGAACATAAGAACATAAGAAAGTTTACAAACGAGAGGAGGCCATTCGGCCCATCTTGCTCGTTTGGTTGTTATAGCTTATTGATCCCAAAATCTCATCAAGCAGCTTCTTGAAGGATCCCAGGGTGTCAGCTTCAACAACATTACTGGGGAGTTGATTCCAGACCCTCACAATTCTCTGTGTAAAAAAGTGCCTCCTATTTTCTGTTCTGAATGCCCCTTTGTCTAAACTCCATTTGTGACCCCTGGTCCTTGTTTCTTTTTTCAGGCTGAAAAAGTCCCTTGGGTCGACACTGTCAATACCTTTTAGAATTTTAAATGCTTGAATTAGGTCGCCACGTAGTCTTCTTTGTTCAAGACTGAACAGATTCAATTCTTTTAGCCTGTCTGCATATGACATGCCTTTTAAGCCCGGAATAATTCTGGTCGCTCTTCTTTGCACTCTTTCTAGAGCAGCAATATCTTTTTTATAGCGAGGTGACCAGAACTGCACACAATATTCAAGATGAGGTCTTACTAGTGCATTGTACAGTTTTAACATTACTTCCCTTGATTTAAATTCAACACTTTTCACAATGTATCCGAGCATCTTGTTAGCCTTTGTTATAGCTTCCCCACATTGTCTAGATGAAGACATTTCTGAGTCAACAGAAACTCCTAGGTCTTTTTCATAGATTCCTTCTCCAATTTCAGTATCTCCCATATGGTATTTGTGATGGACATTTTTATTGCCTGCGTGCAGTACCTTACACTTTTCTATATTAAATGTCATTTGCCATGTGTCTGCCCAGTTTTGAATTTGTCTAGATCACTTTGAATGGCCTTGATGCCGCAACAATGTTTGCCACTCCTATTTCTGTGTCATCTGCAAATTTAACAAGTTTGCTTACTATACCAGAATCTAAGTCATTAATGTAGATTATGAATAGCAGAGGACCTAATAATGATCCTTATGGTACACCACTGGTTACCTCGCTCCATTTTGAGGTTTCTTGTCTAATCAGAACTTTCTGTTTTCTACATGTTAACCACTCCCTAATCCTTGTGCATGCATTTCCTTGAATCCTTACTGTGTTCAGTTTGAGAATGACTCTTTTATGCAGGACTTTATCATAAGCTTTCTGGAAATCTAAATAAACCATGTCGTATGCTCTGCAATTATCCATTGTCGACATTGCATCCTGTGACAGAAATATAATTTGTTTGTAAATCTCCCTCCTGACCTGTGAGGGCGCTAAGCAGCAAAAGTAGACTCCTTTGGACAGGCTGTAGTGACAGTTCTTTCCCAGGGTCGGGAAGCAGGTCAGTCTGGAAGAAGGCGAGGCTCCACTGCAAGAACGTATCGACCCAGAAGGGAAATGACGTAGCAGCGGCAGATTGTAGAGACAGCTGCACTCATTTACCAAGGGGTCATGCATGACGGCATAAAAGGGGCCTCCTTCGCTTGGTTCGCACTTGAACTTGAAGGACCGTGAGAGACACAGTAACCACTGTTTAATAGAGAGAATATGTGTGAGTGTTTTGTTTGTCTGTGCTTGTTACTAATTGTCTTTGTTTGTAAACCACTAAACAGCTAATACATATCCAGAGCTGTCTCCTTGGGCCAGCGCAAACCTGGAACAACACTACACCACAGCCACAAAATAACCTGCTATCACTCACCACGAGCACTACTGCAACACCCAGGACTGGTGACCATGCTTAATATTATTGCGGGGCAGATAAAGTGTTTATTGTTTGGGCTGAAACCCGTTGTTATTATTAGCTCTGCGCATTACACATTGGTGTGTATTGCCAGGGCTTATTCTTTTGGTCACCAGACCCAGATTAAAAATATAAATAAACGCCCTTTTTCCAAACCGGATTACAAATGTCTGTCTGTGATTATTCCTGCACTGCATCACCTGTTCACAATCAGCAGCCACTTTGCCACACATCCTCAAAAAAATCAAGGTTAGTTAGACATGATCTCCCTTTCCTAAAACCATGCTGACTGTCTCCCAGGATACTGTTACCATATAGGTCATTTTCCATTTTGGATTTTATTATAGTTTACATAATAAAAGTCAGGCTTACTGGTTTGTAGTTACCTAGTTCGGTTTTGTCTCCTTTTTTGTGGATTGGTATTATATTTGCAATTCTCCAGTCTGTCAGTACAACCCCTGTCTCAAGAGACTTTTCCATTATCTTAGCTTAACTTATCTGCATACTGGATAATTGCATCACGTTTTTTTGTAAATAATTTTCTATGATTCTATGATACGGTTAAATGCATAATTCGCTAAATTGCATAAAGCCGCGTGGTCCCAAAGTGCTTTACCAGAACCGACCTTATGGCAAGCCGAGAAAGGCGGCGGCCTAGGGCCCCACACCTAAGGAGGCCCCGCACGTGTCACAAATTGTATGATGTCTTCAGAGTCAAAACAGTCTCGCGAGTATTATGTCGGCCCCTCGCAAGTGCAACTCGGGCCATTGTAAAAGAAAAATAAAAAATATAAAGAAATTCAAGTCAAGCGGCAACAAGGAGCTCTGCTGCCATATCTAGACAAACCTCCAAATAAAAATCTGCTTCAGGAGCAAATGAATCCGATTCAGACTCTTCACAATAATCATCTCCAAAATATTGATTTCTGCTTACCAATGCAACGTTACCACATTTGCACTTTCTGACTGACAAAGTGGACGTCCTCATGTAAGTGTACTCGATCATAAGTAATTTAGGTAACACTTTATGTTGCGTGGCATAAATTAATATTAAATAGATTGCATATTAAATATACGTTAAATTTATATTTAATAGATATGCAATTGATATTAAATGTACATTAAATTATTCCTTGTTACTTTCCATTAACATTTAAGTCAGAGTAACTGTATCTTCAATAAGAACATGTAAAGAATGGGAAATTATTACATATTTTCAAAGGTAACAAAATATAAATGTAAATGGATGTGATATGCAATTATATTGTCAATCGACATTTAGTTAACATTTAATATTAACTTAACATTAATTTAATTTGCAATTGTATATCTATTTAAGATTAATTTATGCCATGCAATGTAAAGTGTTACAGAAATATATTTAAAAAAAATGCAACATCTAAGGGTTAGCTCTCTGATAGGCTAATCAATAGCCTGTCCCTCTTTACATTCCACTGAAGAAAACCAAGACAAGGGCGCAGGACAGCGCAGCATCGTCTTTTATAGTTTTACTGGAGACTTTTCTTAAAGTCAGTAGCTACTATTAATCAATAATGACATCGAGATTGTGTGTATTAAAATAAGACTGACCACCACACCCACTGTCTGAATAGGTATCTGCAACAAATGAAATGTTTGGATATACACTCGTAAATATAAAATAAAGCTACTTCTTGGCTAGAATATTCAGAAAAAAAGCCATGTTTTGTTGGGCATATTGTTTTAGTGTCATTTACACAGCAAAAAATCAAAGAGCACTCAAAACTGCAGCTGAATGTGCTGTATCCAAATGTGAAATGTTACACATAGCTAGGATAAGGATTGGTCAAACATAATTTTAGATTTATATAAAAAGGATAATGTTTGCAAACAGTTTTCATTTCATTTAAGTGACAGCACACATACAGTATGGCTTGCCTACTTGATTAATGAACGTGCACAGTAGCCTTACGTTTTATTGACATAATGTGAGTGTTTAGTTGTTTTTTTTTTGGGGGGGGGTCTCTGCCTAGGGCCCCCACCTAGGACCCAACACAGACTAAGGCTGGCCCTGTCCATTGTACATTACATTTAAATTCTGATAATTGCATAATGCAAACACTTATTTATCAGCTCAATCGGTCAAATACTGTGCATACTTCCATCAATTTATTTTGTTCCATTGTACTCACAAGATCTACTATAGTAAGGTACTGTGCACACCTGTTTAAGTTTTATTTAACTGTACTGTACTGTCTTACAGGTACTGTACTGCCGGCTGTTATATCCTGTACATTATTTAACTTTTCATACCATGTGTTACCAGAGAATGGTGTTGTTTGTATTGAGTGCATAACATATTTAAAGTTTATTTTTCCGAACTTTTTTTTTCAGTATTTTAAGTTGTAATAAAATATAAGGGAAAAATAAAGTAATGAATCTGATCATAATGAGTCATATATATGTTAAGGGCGAAACCCAGTGGTCCGGTGATTCTAGTTTTTCCTGGGACAATCTAGATTAACCAAGGGCTTCTGGGCGAATCCTGAAGTTACCACTGTTTTCTCGGCACTCGCCCGCGTCCAATCAGGCGCATTTAGATTGGCCCAGAACTTGAAAAAGACAACTGGGCAAAACACGTTTTTTCAACAGTTTTCATTGAATTTTGGGGCTGGCCCGGGCAAGTCTAGTTTCTTCCAAAGCTTCAGCGTCGATGCTGGACCAGTCTAGTTTTGCCTATGCCAATTATTTGGACGAGTCTAGTTTTGCATTTCACTCTCCTCTGCCAGCTTCCATGTGCGTGCCGGGGTAGCTGCCTCGGCCTCCACTTCTGACAAGAATGTAGCGACTGTGTGCTGGGTTTCCAGTGACGGTGCAGAAAAGGCAGGACACCAGGGCTGGTTTTAATGTCGATTAAAACTACTCTTTTTATTAGCTTTCTCTCCAAAAAAGTTTAAAGTCAAAAAGTCTTGCTCCTCCATACGCATAGGCAAACTTGTCACACACAGGTGTGTAAAACTTTGTGAGTCAGTGCCCAATAAGCATCACAAGGGAACTGAGTGGAGAAGCTACTAGAAAGTGATAAATCAATTACAAACTGCTAGTCGACAACAGTAACTTCAGGATTCGGTTGTTTTGTATTTTTTTTTTTTTTAAATAAATGTTATGGGGAAGTGGGTACAATCACCTATTGATACAGAAAATTGATACGATTTTTGACATTTTAATCAAGTCTACGTGTGGGAATATCTATACCTTTTTTAATATATACAGAAAATGTATATGTTTTTAGTGAAAGATGGTGTTTTAAGAGATTTTATATATATATATATATATATATATATATATATATATATATATATATATATATATATATATATATATATCATTTGAGAAATGCACAAAACGATTGGCTTCCTATACATACTTTCATACAATCATACGAAGAAACACATGCAGACTTCATATATATGGACGTGTATATGCACACCTGTATTATGAATGATACAGTAGAGTGCAGTACTTACAGATCGATGCTTGTGATGCAGTCCGGTTTGGTTTTTTGCATATTTTATAAAAAATCAATTGGTTTAGATTTTGCGCCTTTTTTGGGGTGGGCCTGGGCAGTATACATTATAGAGGGGAAGGGTTTGTGACTTGACAGCCGTAATAATCTAATTGCACATAAAACATAAATGTTAATGTTTAATTTGTTTCTGATATGTCTTAACCTATATACAGAATAGCTTATTTATTTATCTTTCGGTAATATTTGTACAAAGAAAACCTATAATGTAAATATCTGGCGATTACAAACTTAAAATGACAACTCTGATGATGATTTAAACTGGGATTGTTAAACAATAGATATTGTCACATTATTTAAAAAGTGTTAATAATACGATTTAACACAAATATAATTGCACATAAAAATAAATCGCACAACCACGTCTTTGCAGTAGCTTAAAGTTAACCGCTATTATTAAATAAAATCCAACATGATACAATAAAAAGTGTTATTAATATTATAAGAATGTGTTTTTGATTGTAATCACATATAACATAGCTTTAATAAAGATCCTGACAACATTTTAAAAGTAAAACAATTCTCTGAATTAAAGTTTACCGACAGCCTAACCTTGCCTTTAAATTCTAAAATTCGTGCATGCGCAGGAAGGCCAAAAAGGACAAACGCTAACTTATTTCACGGCTAACTTATTTCCCGTGACATTGGTACAGTAGGATTCTCTAGACAAGCTCAAAGCACCTCACAACCAATAACTCAATATTGGAACAAAATAATCCAGAACCACTTGCACAGTAAGGGGAGTATAAAAAAAGCAATTAAAATAGCCTTTGAAACCATTTACTCTTAAAGTTTGATTCATGAAACATTCTTGATGATGAGTTTTAGTAAAGAACACTGATATTCTAGACCTGTTTTTACTTTTAACTAGTTTAAAAAAATATCTTGGAATATTTAGGCCTGTTGGTAACTGTTTTTAACCTACAGCTGTAATAGGTAGTAACATTATCAGCATTGGAAAATGGAAGATTTAATGGATCCTTGGAGGTGGTTTTAAAACCTGCCCATGATCATGTTTTTTCAAATGTTATTTTGTTAGAGAACCCACATTTCAATATTATTTCATCTTGAGATTAAGTGGATGCTGTTCTGTGCTATGCAATTGCTAGGGCATCTATTTAATAAGGTAATTTCTAGAGAAATTCTTCATCAATCAGTATAAACACAATACCAGGAAAATATTTCATGAATGCATCAGAAACCTAAACATTTCTGTAGAAGGTTGTTTCTGTATCTGGTTTCTATGGCAACAGCACTAGTAAAGTTGCTATCTATATTGTGAAATAACAGCATACATTTGATCATGATGTTTTAATAAAGAGATTTACAGTACATTGGTTAAATGCTGGCTTCCATATCTACACCATATGCTACTGAGAGATGAAAACCCAGAACCTAATATACCATTCAATACCATCTAGTGACACTTGAAATGTACTGTACAGTATATATTGTGCACTGTTAGTTCCTAGAGGTATAGTTTTGTATCATGCCAATTATTATTTGTTTATTATTTTCAGTTATAAAAATCTGAGTATGAAACTAGCAACAGCCTCATTAATCACTATTAAGCCCCTATTACACTGGCACTCCTACATGGGTCCGAACCTGGGTTCTGGGTACCTGAGCCACAGTCCTGCGCAGTGTGAAACCATGTACCTGGGTCATACCCTGGTGTACGCTCTGACCCGGGTCGAGCGAGACAAAATGCATGATGGCCGTTCATAAGCGGACTCAATAACAAACAGCCACGCCTGCGTGAGGGTTTCGCTTCTGCCATGAACGTTTCTGTTTATTCTGTTTAGCCATATGTTTGTTATTTGAGACACAGCATGAGCCAGAATGCAGCAGAGATAAAGAAACATTTGCTTTAATCAATATTTGGGCCGATGGTTCAATCCAGAGAAGCTTGGGTGGAAACGTTCATAGCAAGCTGCTTCCAAGGCATTGATAACACTTTATGCACTTGCGTCCGTTTATCAAAAGCATTGTGAAATCGTGTATCTGACCCGCATGGCACCGGGTCCTGACCCGGGTAGGTTCTGTCTATTGCGTTAATTTCTACTGTTCATTGCACTGCTAGGAACTACAACCAAACTATTTATGCATTAAGCCTTACTAAACATGAAACGGTGGATGCTAATAGGATAGTCAGAACCTACCCGGGTCAGGACCCGGTGCCATGCAGGTCGGATACGCGATATCACACTGCTTTTTATAAAGCAGGGTTCACCTGGGTGACAGGAGCAAGTGCACAATGTGCTTTTATTTTCTTCTTAAATATGATACAATTGTGTAAAAGAACACATTATAGACATAAACATTTGTATTCACTTAAAAAGAAATCTTATCAAATATTTCTCTATTCCTATTTAAAATAAAGCTATTAAAAAGTAGTCTACTGCAGAACCAGTACAAGTTTGATGATTTAATTAATGGAATTAGTACATGTGTACAAATATGGTGTTTGATTCTGATACTGGTACGATAGTATCCCACCATGCACTGTATTTTATTTTATATGTGTTATGCCCCATATTAACAGAAGTCCATATTGCTAAGAAATAAAATAAAATGTTGGAAAAAGTAAACGCAAACAAACACACACACACACACACACACACACACACACACACACACACACACACACACACACACACACACACTTTTATTTTTAATCAGGTGAAGTCCCTTTAAACAAATTGAGATGATTCTGTTTCATAATTAAACTCAGAAAAGGCTGTTAATTACAAAACAATCTTTGCTTTTACCTTCATAATATCTTGCCTGAGCCTAATTGTTGTCCCCTTAATTTTATTTAAAAAAGAGCTGACAAATTACGTGCATTGTTCATCCCCGATCCTACTTTCAACTGAAGGGAAGGGAAAACATGTTTTTGTCATCTTTATAAGCATTCAGGCTACACAGTATAGGTTACCTTCATTGTAAATAAAAAAAGTGATTTGGTATAATTTCACGTGAGGATAGGGCAGAGGAAGCAGAAAGAGCAGTTAGTAGGACAGAGTGCTGCTGAAGGAATGGACTTAAGACAGAGAAGTGGATGAAGCTCAGACTTAGCAGCGGGCCGATGGCCAGGGCTGGAAATTAGGATAGAAAGGTGGTTGCTGACTGAGGCTGGCGTAGCCATCGCATCCCAGGGGTGAAGCCCAGCTGCCGAAAAACAAATACGAGGATTAATACTCGAAGAGCCAACCCTCTGGAGAGAAAATCGGTCCTGGTCGCTAGGACACGAAATGGACGTACGAGGGAGTCATCCCTCAGTCGACCTGAAGTAAAGAGAAAGCATGCAGGTTAGTATGGGACTCAAGCACTGGAAGCATAAAGTGGCCACATCCCGAAGAGAGGAATGGATAGAACAGAGCCTCACTAGGTGAGGTCAGATAAGCGCATGAGCTGCGATAGGATAGAGTGTGGCCAGGGATCCACTCTGACTAACGGTGGTGAGAACCCCCCCTATTAGAAGGAAGGTAGGAGGATGTCTGAACCTGAGGTCGGGGAGGTGAAATTACTTGTCCCCCCCCCCCCCAAAATATGGACCTCCAACTCTCCATGAAATACCTACACAAGACAAAGAACACAGGCCATTGCATAACATATACAAAAGGCTAGAAGGACAAACAGGACAAACAGATGTGGTTAGGAATTATTAGTACTATGTCAATATCTGCCACAGTGGAGAGGAAAAAAATCTTGAGGCTGATTAGGGGAAAACCTCTGGTGGTCCCAACAGACAGGAAGCCCCCACTCCAGGCATACTAGCAATTCTAGAATTGGCTGCAACTATATCAGAGGAGGATGAACGAATGTAAGAATCCACCGCAGAAGAGGACCAGCTCCCCGCGTTCTTCATCAGGCTGTGATTGATTGTGGCCCTCGTGGCAGAGGTGTCTGCGCCTATACGGAATGAATGGGGGTGTAGAGCCGAGCAGGGAGGCCGCCTCTGGATATGAGGGTGGGGAGGAGGGTTGAGAACCAGTGACGAGTGATGATAGAGAGGGAGGAATCAATGGACAGACAGTCTGAAAGGGAGGAGACGGCAGGGTTTCCTGCTGGGGAGACACCTTGCCGCTGAAAAAAATTGGGAGATAGGAGACTCGATGCTTGACAGCTGAATGAATTGACTACGCTAAAACTGATCCTTCTTGGAGGTATGGAGGTGAATGAAATAGTCTGAAATAGAAGAAAGGTCACAGGCAGGACCTTTTTTTTTTTTTTAATTCATCCGCAATGACATTGCTCCAGTTTTCATGTTGCATGTGCTGCTTTTTCCTTGTTCAATTTAGTTTTGTTCTTAGCTAACAGTTGCAACTTGACAGATTTAGAATGTGGAATTCCTTCCAAAAGGCACCATAGCACTGTTCATAGTCTGTTACATGACTAGCAAGGGCATCCAAGAAGGCACCCACTCAACATGGCAAGATGCTCACATTGTTCTGATTAACTGTTGATTCTAACTCTATTAAGGTCTGTTTCTCTGCAGTATACAGGTGCTCCTGTCACTATCAAAGTTTGTCAGCCCTACTATCTTGCCCAATGTGACTGCAACTGTTGAAAAATAGCGAGATGCAAACTTTATGTATTGCAAAACACATCATGTCAATGACAGTTCATGGAGCGGAAGCAGGCGGGACCAGTTGACGTGACTTAGATACTGAAAGTAGAGGCAGGGAGAGTGAAGTCAAGCGCCCCATATTTTTTTTTTTTAAGATGGAGATTAATGTTAGCCTTGACTGTGGAAATAGCTGCTAGAATACAAGTATTGGAAGAAAGCTGGAGCATTGGATGCCCTGGAGGAGGGCAATTGCAGATTTAAACAGTAAACTAAAGTAATTTTTGCATGCTGCAATAGTGAGCAGCTCTGAAGAGGAAGCCGAGATTTGCTCTAGTGCGGAGTGATTAGAGAGCAGGATCTGCTGAACAAGCAGAGATCTAAGGAAGTAAACGATTTAATGATATCAGTAGCGTGCAGTGTCCTGCTGGAGAGCAGAGATTTGTTGAATGCAGTGGATATTGGTCTTTGAGAGTTATGGCGGTTTTAGATGGTGCCGGAGATGGGGCTGCCTTTGGGCAGAGATGAAGAATGCATAGGTCTGAGGCCGTTGCAGGACCTGAGATGATGAGAGTGCGTTGCTTTGAGGCGGCTGCAAAACCTATTGGTTTGATCAGGAGCAGTTTATGAGTGTATTGTCCACTGCGGGGTAGGAGGATACTTTGACTGAAATGTTTATAATCGTAGGACATGGTTTCCATATCTGACTGACAGCTCACATTAAATGAAATGGTGACTTTGAAAGTTGTATAAAGTGCCTTGATGAAGTTGATGGGTTTGGAGGAGTGGAGGCAGATGAGGAAGTGCAACTCTGGGATCAGGGGGAGGTTGCAGGAATGGCCTGATGCAGTGAAGCTGGAAGTTAATGTGACAGTGGATCCTGAGGGGGTGGGGGAGGAGTTGAAATTGAATAATGTCAGTTAATATAGGTAGGCAAAGGTTGAGGCAGGAAGGGAATAAATTCCTTATAAATTATGTCAATTAACACAGGTTTGCTTTTAAGTTCCCACGCAAACAAAAGAAATAGTCGCAAGAAGCACTGCTCGTTACATTATTTCGGAAATCAACATAATTTCGGAAATCAAGTTGGCATGATTATTTAATAACGAGATAGGCATAACGAAATCAATGCTACATAATGATTTGTTGATTAACACTGGAGTTATCATTTATGAATTTTTGAAAATCCTGCCCAAAATGTATTAATTTGAAACTAATTATTAATTTTAAATAATTAAAATAATCTTTAGTAGAAAATGATCCTGAAAATGTGAAATTGAACCTTTGTCTGGATTTCAACGAAGATATTCAACCTTAATACTTATGTTCCTGGACAAAGCAAAAGGGGGGTAAAAGGCTAAACAGTGGCAGATCTTAACATCACCATCCTTAAATGTATAAGCCAGATTCTTGGAAACCTAATTTCTCTGTATTTTAAATAAAATTCTTAGGTACAAAACAAAAGGCAGATGACAGACAGTATGTGAAGTTCGATGAATACTACAAAATGAAAGATGCCATTCATGATACAAAAAGAATAGGAAATGCATGCTGAATAGCAACTCTGATATTCAGTAACTCAGACTGAACGCATTTGGTAAATTCTCAGTAATGACTCACATCAGTATAGTAGCACTATATAAAAACACAGCTCTTCATTCAGCAGTGTAGTAAGAGGCACACAGGAAGAGCATACTTTAGTATTCATTCATTGTGGACCACTTATTATTTACTGAATTAATACAAACAAAGGAGGCACATTTTTTGATTCCTGAATGGTCTGACATCTGCAAGTGTTGCATTCATTTTCATGTGTTTTGCAAAGCTGCACCTTATCTGAGGGGTTCAGCTCTGTTACTGCCAAGAGTAATCTTCATGCAGCCTTTCAGACTACTAATATGAAATGGATCTTCACAAAATGTTAAGGCTAAATATAGACAGCTTTCTTACAATTAAGGACACTGTGCTTCTCACACAGCTAATGATGTGAAAACTGTTGTGCTAGGATAGATTATAATTATGAAAAATTATCTTTGGGTGTAAAAGTGTATAACACAGGAACCAGGCCAATCAGAACCCAAAACAAAATCCAACTCAGAATGTGGATAAAAGAATTGTGTGTTCTTGATTTACAGTGTCCAAACAAAAAAAAAAAAAACACAAACAAAAAAGGTCTTCTGAACAAATAGGAGGTGGTGCAGTCTTCACCTGGGCTTTTTGTTCCCGGTTTCAAAGAGACCCAGAATCTGGTCACATGGGTTCCCTTCCGATAAGTCCGCCTCGTGGTCACAGGTTGCAGTTGCAAAAGCAGAGTTACTAATGCTGCAAATGATACAGTATTTCTTTCTTCCCTTACCCCCCCCCCCCCCCCCCCCTTTTACATGTTAGACCATTTTCTCACTAAATATCTTAATATCCCTGAATAGACAATAAGCCTGAGCAGTGTTAATGGGCAATTAACCCCTCTTTTCACTTCAAACCAGCAGGGATGCTCTAACACTCCAAATGCTGTATATATGTTTAATAAGTGTAGATTATAAAGGCTGATTATATATATTTTTTTTAAAGTTCCCTTGACCAAAACAAACCAAGTCAAACAAGACTTTTAATTTGCGCATGCTTGCTGCACAACATGTGTGTTTCACAGTACTATATGCTGTTGCAACTCAGTGCAAATGGTTTTCAGAATGTGTTCAGGCCAGCCCCAGAACCTCATTCACTTCTACATTGATTATATACTATGCTATCATCTAGTGGGTAAAAAATGAAATAGCAGCAGTCCTGTGTTACAGACCATTGTTGCATTTTTATTTATTTGTGCAATATTGATTATTTCTAACTTAACAAAAGCAATGATATGTTTGACTATAGGTTATGATGTACAACACTAGCTCATCTCCAATAATGTACTGTATGTGGGGCTTTATGACGTTTGGTATAATTGCCTCCTTCTAGCTGAGAGTACGATAGTGAGTATTGTCCACAAAGAGATAAAACTGTAAACACTTATTTGTGTTTCAGCACAAGGAACAGAACATTATGCTGACAAACATAGCTAGAGCTGGAACAACACTGAAACACTGCATTGTCTTGATTTCAATCCAAGAATGATTACATACAGCAAGCATTAACTGAGACAGAGACCATGCATTTTTAACAATAGTCATACAATCATATCTATTACTGTATATATATATATATAATATATATATATATATATATATATATATATATATATATATATATATATATATATGTATGTGTGTGTGTGTGTGTGTGTGTGTGTGTGTGCGTGTGTGTGCGTGTGTGTGTGTGTGTGTGTGTGGTGGTGCAATCAGCAGCCTAGTTTCTTAATTGATTATCACATGTGCATTTATTGACAAATAATCAATGCAACAACAGCATTTCATTTTTCAAAATCAAGAACAAACATTAGGGTTTTTATCAGAAGATCCAATAACTAACAATGAGGCTGTGCTAAATAGTTAAATGACAAGGCATAACTTACATTTAAATGAGAACCCTTTTGATAAAAAGCTTGTTGGGAATACCGATAACTGCTCTCTTTCCATGTCTCTGACTTATTGGTGTGCTTGTCATGTATTATAGTTCAGCATTTGTAACTGTCACCAGTGACTGTCTTGTATATTTTTTAACTCACAAGTAAAGATGGTCATTATGTGAACGGCATTAAAATGAAGAAGAAAAATGCTATTTACACTGACAATCCAAGACACTGAAATTTGCTTGATGTGCAGAAGAGCCAGAGGGTAAAAAAAAAAGAAAGAAGCAATATTCCAATATTAAAACTGACAGGCTCATAACTATTGTCACTAAAATTGAGGATAAAAGGTGAAAGGTCCTGAAAAATGAAAGCAGTATTTCGGTTTTCTTGCAAAGCATTTTTTTTTTTTAAGTCGCTGATGAGTTTAACAAAATACATTTTGAAATACTAAATTGACCATTCATATTTTTATATTTTTTTATTTTTTTTTTATAAATGTAGTAGTTGGCAATTATTTTTATTATTTTCTCCCAATTTAGAATATCCAATTATTTTAGACTCAACTAACTGCTATCACCCCAGAGTTGACTTGGGAGGGTGAAGACGAACACACGCTGGCCTCCGAAGCTTGTGCCGTCAGCCGACCACTTCTTTTCACACTACAGACTCACCATGCAGCCACCTCAGAGCTACAGCGTCGGAGGACAACGCATCTCTGGGCAGTGTACAGGCAAACCCGCGGGTGCCCGGCCAGACTACAGGGGTCGCTGGTGCACGGTGAGCGGAGGACACCCTGGCCGACCTAACCCACCCCCCACCCCCCTCCTGGGCGGTGCTCTGCCAATTGTGTGGTGCCACCTGGGGAATTCTCGTCCATGGTTGGCAGTGGAATAGTCTAGACTCAAACCACATATGTCCAGGCTATAAGGCCCATCCTGCACTCCACGCGGAGAGCCTTATTTTTGTATTTTTAAATGGATTTGAAACACTGCATGAATATTATGGACTGAACATATTTAGGGACAAATTTTGATGCGGATGCAAGGCTCAACACAAATGCTAATAAACGCCTACGTTCCGAGTTGGGCGTTTACGATTAAAACCCCCGGGCGCCCCGTGGGGCTTTAACTTTTACCCCGAATTGAAAAATCTTACTGCTAAAATGAACATAACCAGTTAAAGTATATAAAAAAACTAAAATGTTTGACTCCTAATGCAACACCTTTATGTTTAGTTCTTAAACATTTAGTTTACTGTAGTGAGAGTTTTTTTACATTTTTTATTTAAAAGTTTAGATTCAGCTTTATATAACATGTATAAAATCAGCATACTACTTACAACTTACAACAACTAACATATACAGTGGCTCTCAAAAGTATTCACCCCCTTGGACTTTTCCACATTTTATTGATTTACAACATGGAATAAAAATGGATTTAATTAGGAGTTTTTGCCACTGATCAACACAAAAAAGTCCATAATGTCAAAGTGAAAAATAAAATCTACAAATTGTTCTAAATTAATTACACATATAAAACAGAAAATAATTGATTGCATAAGTATTCACCTCCTTGAGTCAATATTTGGTAGACGCACCTTTGGCAGCAATTACAGCCATGAGTCTATTTGGATAAGTCTCTGCCAGCTTTGCACATCTGGACATTGCAATTTTTGCCCATTCTTCTTTGCAAAATTGTGCAAGCTCCGTCAAGTTGGATGGGGACTTTTGGTGAACAACAATTTTCAACTCTTTCCACATATTCTCAATTGGATTGAGGTCCGGGTTTTGACTGGGCCTCTCTAGGACATTGACCTTGTTGTTTTTAAGCCACTCCAGTGTGACTTTGGTTGTATGTTTGGGGTCATTGTCCTGCTGGAAGATTAATCTTCTCCCAAGTCCCAGGTCTCTTGCAGACTTCAGCAGGTTTTCCTCCAGGATTTCTCTGTACTTTGCTGCATCCATTTTGCCCTCTATCTTCACAAGCTTTCCAGGCCCTGACGCAGAGAAGCATCCCCGTAGCATGATGCTTCCACCACCATGCTTCACAGTAGGGATGGTGTTCTCAGGATGATGTGCAGTGTTAGGCTTGCGCCAAACATAGCGCTTAGGCTTGAGGCCAAAAAGCTCTATTTTGGTCTCATCAGACCATATAATCTTTTTCCACTTGGTCTCAGAATCTCCCACATGTCTTCTGGCAAACTCTAGCCGAGATTTGATGTGAGTTTATTTCAGCAATGGCTTTCTTTTTGCCACTCTCCCATAAAGGCCAGTTTTGTGAAGCACCCAGGCTATTGCTGCCGTATGCATAGTGTCTTCCAGCTCAGCTGTGGAAGACACTATGCATAACTCCTTTAGTGTTGCCATAGGCCTCTTGGTGGCCTCCCTGACTAGTGCCCTTCTCACCCGGATACTCAGTTTTTGAGGATGGCCTGTTCTAGACAGATTCACAGTTGTGCCATATTCTCTCCATTTCTTAATAATGGAGTTTACTTTGCTCTGAGGGATATTCAATGCCTTGGAAATGTTCTTACTGTATATGCTACCACTAAATGGTGCTTTTGAAGAACCTTATTCTGGATTTGCTTTGAATGTTCCTTTGTCTTCATGATGTAGTTTTTGTTAGGAAATGTACTAACCAACTGTGGGACCTCCCAGACACAGGTGTGTTTAACCTGAAATCATGTGAAGCACCTTAATTGCACACAGGTGGACTTCATTCAACTAATTATGTGACTTCTAAAGACAATTGGTTGCACCAGAGCTTATGTAGGTGTATCATAGCAATGGGGGTGAATACTTATGCAATCAACTATTTTCTGTTTTATATTTGTAATTCATTTAGAACAATCTGTAGACTTTATTTTTCACTTTGACATTATGGACTTTTTTGTGTTGATCAGTGGCAGAAACTTTTGATTAAAATCCATTTTGATTCCATGTTGTAACATAATAAAATGTGGAAAAGTCCAAGGGGAGTGAATACTTTTGAGAGCCACTGTACCTATTTAAGCTAAATAAATGTCATCTTAATCTTTTTTTTTTATTAGATTTGTGTCATTTTGTTTCACTGCCCCACATTCATAGTATTGTACACACTGACAAACCATCTTGGTGTCATTTCTTTCTACTACTAAGGTATTGTATCATGGCTTTTTTTTTATCTATACACCAAAATATACGTTGATTACAAAAAGTTTTTAGTTTACTGTTGATTTATATACAGTACTGTATATATATATATATATATATATATATATATATATATATATATATATATATATATATATATATACACACAATCACACACACACTGGTACAATATGTAACTCTACCACATCACCACATTATAAAATGTGTTCAACATTGTATTAGCTTGTGAGCTGAGCTTTGATGCTGCATCAATGTTTTATTCTTGCCAATCTATGTAATTTTTTTAATTACTTTTTGTATCTACGTGGTATTTTAAAGTAAAACAAAAATACCTAGTTGATTATGTGGTTAATATTGTGGAATTACCGGGCATGATGATTAATGTCAAAGTTGGGCCATTTCATTTTTCAAACACAAACACATTTCATTCATTTAACAGGCTTCCCATCGTGTGTACAATTGACTTTTACCCATTTTACAATCTAGGCACTGCTTGCAAATCAATATGTACCTGTATACATTCCTGCAGTGTGAATATGGATACTGAGAGATATTGCGGCAGAATGATATGCCTATCAGCTGCCATTTAGGCCAATAGTTCTTTCAACCTTTGCGTTTTTCAGTTTGTAACCATGTTTTTGCTGTCTACACATACTTGTCATGGTTGTAAGGGTAGTCACCCCATTGAAGACACTATGGGGATGATGTAAGGATAGGCGTAGTTCAAACAATTGCAGCTGCAAAATCCAAATTGCCTAGCGGCCAGGCAATTATTTTGCACTGTGGCCTATGTAAACTTAAGAGCAATGCAAATTACTCAACATGCACAAATAACAAGCTGCAATCTTGATAACAAGGGTCACAGTGAGCGCAGCCTGTGCATTGAGCTATTTAGTGACCGCACTTACAGTCCAGAGGTGAGGTGAGTTAGGAGTACAGAGAGCAGTAGGCGCTGTATGAGATTTGTGGAGCATGAAAATCAAACCTAACAAGATAATACCTGTATGTCAGAGGAAGGGCAGCAAAGTCCTTTTGGCACACAGAAAAGAAAATAAATGTTTTCTGAGGAGCTGAGAGTCCTTAAGGCTGAGATCACTCAGCATGAAATTGAGTTTGGAAAAGCCTCAGCCAGCATCAGTTATGCTACTAAAGAGTCCATATGGCCCTCTGTAGTGGAGAAAGTCAATGCTGTCGGTGTTACCAGGAGGACAGTCAACTACGTGATGAAAAGGTGAAATTCAGCTATTAAGTCTAGGATGTCCTGTGGAGTGAGACAATAACGCCTTACCACCACATCCATTCTAAACAAAGTGACCCAGGGTTTGAATATGCAGTGTCTTCTCCGTCTTGCCCTTCTCCAAAGGTTTTCCTGCCTGTCTTAAAAATGCAGACGTCGCCGCAACAGGAATCGTACCACAGTAGCCATCCTGAGGCCAATGACAGGTATCTGGAGGTGTGTGGTTTTATACAGCTCTTAATCACTCACCTCTACAATGGTTTGTACCTTGTAAGAGGAGGAGCAATGTTTTTGGAGGGTCAGCAATTGCACAAGTGCCAGGTAAAATCCTTACATCTCATTAGAATGTTTGTGCCCGCTTAGTATTCCAGATCCCCGCCAATTCTGTGCTCTTTTCTTCATTTGAATATATTTCAATATCATTTAAATTGATTAATCATGGCAAAGTGCTAATTTGATAGCGGGTGCAGAACGATAGGTGAAAAACATTCTTTACATATGTTGCATTTTTAGTGGCCACTAAAGTCCTACTTTACGGCCACCAAACATGGTTTGTGCATGCAAAATGCCAATTTAAGTTGAAATATGGATGTTTTGCAGCCATAAATCACTTTGCATGTATTATTTGACAAAGATTTTGATTTGTCTTTTCAGTGGAGCTTTTTTTTTGTTGTTTTTACTTTATTTTCTTAAAAGCGTAAAAAACAAAATTTCAAGCTACAAAAGAAGCAGTCACCAATTTACGTTATTTAGTTTCTTAGCATTGTCATATATTGGTGTAGTCAGTACAGAATATCATAGGTTTATATAATTCCTATTGTATGTGTTCTTTTTTGTTCAGTTAAGGGGTGCTGCAGGAGAATCTTGCTTAAAACATCTACATTGTGAGTCCAGAAATGACTTTGTTGGGTTCTGGTAGCCAAGCTAGCTTAAGGATAAGAATTTGCAGAGCCAGGCGCAATAGAAATTACAGCAAGCCACGTCAACTACAGCAACCCTGGAGACCATAAGAACAAATATTGGCTTAAGGGAATGGAGCTGTGCGGTCCCAGACTTTTCTAAAGCAATAATGCTGACAACCTGGAGACGGATGACTGTTTACTCTGCTTGTGAATTCCTGCACTGATGGTGCAATGTGCCATAAGATATAATATGGTTTGCCAGCAGTTGGCAAGAAAGGCCTTTCCCTTCATTTGATCTTTTTCTTGTTCCTTGTTATTTGATTGGACAGCTGGTCATTTCTGGGGTTGTCTGCAACCCACCTAAAGACCACTATGTGCATCATTAGGCCAGAAGCTGATACAATAAATGATGCCAATTACTACTAATACTGTACATAATTGTAGCTTAATATTTTCAGGCCTTTCAGTGGACATTACCTTTGGGTTATATTTGATTCAGAATATAACAGCCTGAATGTTGACTTTAAAGCACCAGTTTTATTGGGTCTCATTCAGTAATATTCAGGAAGCAACGCTTGTAAATAATATTGAGGCATCCACCCCAGCCACCTTGTCAAGCTATATTGTTTATCTGTACTCATAAGGATTGTGGCAAAGTGGTAATTAGTAGCTAGTGTATAGCGGGTGCAGTGCTGGTGCAGTAATCCAAAAAAAAAGACAACAAAGTATGGGTGAAATGGATTGTTTTTATATTGTTTTTTTAATCCAATGGTATAATGACAAGCCAGCAAATAATAAACAGCTTGCAATACACAACAATGTGTATTGCACTGTGGTGAAAAAGGGTTGCAATCCTGTAAATAATAAGCACAGTACTAACACACACAATTAGACACACACACACGGATCACAAAGTCCAAAGGGAGTGCTCTCAGTGCTTGTGGTGAAGTACAATACAATACTTGCTATAGTGATGATAACAATGTTTACAGTGACAGTAGTGCAGTGTTGATCCTGTTTTGATCTGGCCCTTTGGCGACAGCTCCGGATTTGCGTTTAGCCGTCTAGTGCTATAACAAAATAAAGACAGTTACTAAACAGACAAAACAAACAAAACGCTCACAAACTCTTTTTCTTTAGGGAAATCTCCCGGTCCTTCCAGTTCCTCGTATCTCTAAACCAGATGAAGGAAAATATTTATGATTCTTCAGCCCCTTTATCCTGTCACACATGACCCCTTGGTAAACGATTGCAGCTGTCTCTGTTACCTGCAGCTGCTACCTCGTTTACCTTCCGGGTCAATACGTTCCTGCAGCGGAATCTCACCTTCTTCCAGGCTGACCGACTTCCTCATCCAGGAAATGAACTGTCAGGCCAGCCCGTCCAAAGACTTCCCCTTTCACAGGTCAGGGGGGAAATTTACAACCAGAATTCATTAGATTTCTGTCACAGCATCTTTGAAAGTGCTACAGAACCTTTAGTATTTTCATAAATTACTTACTGTTACTTCCTTGTGCATTCTATTTTAACTTTGTATTTTGGTTTAAAATGTTTTGGTGTATATTTTTATTTTGTTGCAGACACTGAATTTGTTGAGATTTTCTCCAGGTTACTAAGAGGCAGCACAGAAGTTTCTGCATCGTCATTTTCTGAAGCCTGCATACAGGCAATTAGCGAGAAAGATTCTTAACTGAGGTGTCTTCTGTTGTGTCTTCTAACCGCCTATAAATTCAATATTCAGTAAATTCAGCATCTGACTTTTATACAAGGAAGTAGGAGGAATTCATGATTTTTTTATATACACATGTGGGAGGGTGTGGGTAATTCACTGACACAGGAGACAAAGTTTATTTGAAACACCACAAGGAGCACTGTTTTATGTATTTCACCAGCTGACACTCTTGTGCTGCTGCCCAAATACCGACAATGGTAAGTGGGTAGAGCTCGCTGGTTACCAGCAATGGTAGGAGGTGACAGTGCGTATTGCACTCACAGGTGCTGCAAATAATAATTCACAAACAAAAGGCAAAAGCAAAAAAGGAGAATGAAACACAGTAAGAAAACTACAAATAAAAGATGCAGCATCCTGCAGCTTCCGTCAACTTTATATATTTTATTTTTGTGGTTTTTTTTCCCCTTAATCACTTAGATTGGTTAATACCTTTTGTTCTGGTCAAATTTTTTAAAATGTATTTATTTATTTTATTTTGATTCAACTAACGCCTCAGGACAGAAGCCTTTATTGGTTTATTTTCTTTATTATGCCTTGTGCATGGACAACTTAAGCCAGGGGACATTTTTTTAGACGTTTGTGTTTCTGTTTTTTATTTGTATTTTTTGGGACTCATTAGGTGACCAGTGACTCAAATTGGACTGTCTTTATTTTTTGGTGCAATTGATAAGATTTATTGTTCTGTAATTGTGGGATGTGATTTTTTTTCACTTGTCTATCTTATTGCTCTACCAGTTTTGTTGTTATCCAGTATTTCTGTTCTTACTTTGTGGTTTGTTTTTATTGCCTCAATGCATATGTACTACTGTCTTACCCCACGTTTATTTCTTGGATCTGGCACTCAGCTCATCTATCTTTTTAATATATGGCTTTTTGCAGGTGGGAATCAAATTGTGATCAGGTAATTTTAATATTCATTTGATTGACCTCTAGAGTTGAGTTGTTACAAGGGAACAGCAAAACATCACTTTTTATTGGCCAAGCGAGACGCCTCCCGACCACTCAGAGAAAGAGAGATGACACAACCTCAACCAACTTCTCGTGTCATTGCCATGATTGACAGGTGGTTCCCGCGGCGCTCCTGACACCCCCTGCCTTCAACCCCCCACCCCCGGCCAGAAAAATATATGTTGTTGGCCTAATTGTGTGATAACAAAGACACATTGTTAGTCTGTGTTGTATTGTACCCAGTCATTTGCCTGAATGGGTATGCATAGCCATTTTAAGAGTCTTTATTGAGTACTGCAACACTTCATACACACTGTTCATTTGAGCTGAATCCTAAAGTATTTCTGGCTATTCTTGTTAAGTTAGTAACTGCTGATTAAAATTTTTAATGCAAAAACTGATATGCAGTAACAAAATTGCTTCAAATATTTTCAAAACTAGGATCTATTACCACTCAGAAGTAGCTGTATTAAGACAAAGATATTATCCTGGATGCAAACTTCATTTATAACACCAGTGCAGATGTATCAAAGTTGTCGTTGGTTATACCATTGCTTTAATTCTTTTGGCTGCAGAATAGAAAGGAATGTTTGGAGAAATGTTTTGGACTTTATCATAGCTTAAAAACAGAATTGGTTTTCAGTTACTTGCAGTGTGTATTAAACTACTTAATCCTGTTTTTTATATGGGGAATGATTGTTTTGTCAGGGGCACCTAAATACAAAGTAGACAAGGAGTCTGAGTGGGAAGTTTGGGTACCACAATTTGTTCATTTAACAAACACAGTCAAAGGCAGGTACCTGAATAAAATCTTACTCTTGAAGACAAAGCTCTTGCTGTAAAAGGTTTAATGGGATGTTGCTTCATATTACTTTGTCGGCAGAAGTCCTTTGATAAGGAAAACAAAAGCTTTACTGTATAGACTGTGTAACTTCATGCCATCTGGTGAGGGCAAAATGTGCTCGATTTAATTACCAAAAGAGCCTTTGGCGAAATGATTGTGTAAGCCTTGTCAGTAAAGTATGTTATTGGATTTAACAGCGTGTTCAAAACAGCCACGTAAACCCAGGTGATGTGAATTTATAAAGAAAGTATTTTCACATGAAAATGGGAGTTAAACCCAAGTTCCTTTACAGTTAACCCACTTACTAACTTGAAACGTTTGCACCATATTTAGAGTTTTGTTGCATAGCATAATATGAATCTGTTATGCAAACAAGGAGTCAGTGAACTACTATATGACAGTCATTTCAAATGCTAATAGAAACAGTGACCACATTTTCTGTATCCAGATCATTTGATAGACCATTCGCGTACAGTGGAACATGGAAGCAAGCATAATATCCTGTTAGGTATTTTCATGAAATGGAAACGATCAGCTTGCGCATCACACAATTATATTACATTGGAAATAAAATAGGTATTGCAGTGCTGTTACTTTTATCGCCCTGAGGCTGACAGAAAAGGAGAAATCTCCTTTCATAAATTCTGAAGCAGTGGTGTCTGTAATGTTTATGACCTCATTCATTTTTCAAGAGAAGTTCTGAATCATTAATCACAACATAGATCAATAATATTGAACCATTATATTTCTTTCTCCATTTTAGGTTTTATTGAAATACATGCATTGAAATATATTTTTTATAAGCCTTTTTTATCATTACAGGTGAAGAAGGTCAGTAGTTATCTTTCAGACAGATTGGATGTTACTAATGTTGCCTGACTTGATGCCCAAACACTCATGTTTCACTAGCTGTCTTGAATAATAGTGTGTTTAGTACAGGAGACCAGCTATGCAAATACAAGAAAAATGAAACCCTTTGTGCCCGTAATTCTACAAAACTCGCACCACTGCTGGCAAAATGTGTTGGAGATCTTGACATTGATCTAACATAGCTGCCACATTGACTCTCAAGTTTGTTGTGTATAGAGACACTACACTTTCAATTATTATCTTACTATTTGGTAAACAGCTGTATTTTATCAGTTGAGTTCCATTATAGGGGAGTGTAGCAATGTTGTCCCGCCCCTGTGTGTATTTCTGTGTTGTATGTTGCGTGTTGTGTGTTAATGTTGGTGTATAGTCATTGGTACACGGGATATAATATGGGTTATGCGCACAAGTGTTTACAGTGTATATTTGTACTTAGGCACGAGGATTGCACAGCACTTCACGTGCAGGTAAAATGTAATAATATGTGAGCACGGGGAATTGAACTTTTATTAATTCATGTGCAGTTGTACTGAGACTCCAACTGAATGATTGATTTGCAATCGAGTCTCGGTACAACTGCATAAAAGCTACATGTTTTCACTCACTCGGGGTAGTGTGCTCGGTGAGTGGAAAACAGGTGTGGAGAGGAGAAAGTAAAAAGTAAAGTAAATAATTGATTTAAACTCACCGTGTTTGTCTGTTCATCCACTCATTTGTCTCTCTGTTTAGTGTTAGAATGCTTTGTTTGTCTATTTATTTTGGCCTCAAGTGCCGTGTCCTGTGTTTTGTTTGTCTTGCAACCTTTTATTTTCTGTTCTGTTTAATTATTAAATGCTGAGCACAACCAATTCCTCAGCTTCACCAAACTCCACATCTCTCTGTTTATTCTGTGTTGGTTCCTGGTTCTGGGCTGATGTCAGCCACTACAGCCGTCTTTGTGACAGGGAGCAATAAAGTACTTGAGCATTCTGGTGTCAATAATTTCAGAGCTGCATAGCAAAGTAACCCCAAAATGCAACATAACTACTCTTATTCCTATGGAGGCATTAAGTACCTCGGACCTTGTCAATAATATATTTCACAGCACTTAAGCTATATATATATATTAAAAATCTTACTAGACAACAACAGAGTTGTCAAGCTCAACAGTGAGCACTGTGGTGGTGTATGACTCATTGGGTTGGGATGAAAAGAAAAGCAGAGAGCTTTGGTTTAATGGTTATTTCCAACTGGCAGCGTTATCTGCCATAGAATACAAACAGACACCATTCAATTAAGGTGTTTTAAATGATTAGGTATCTTTTAAAGATGTTTTCTGGCTATATACAGTGCAAACCACATTTACCACAGAAATGATGTACATTTTTTTGTTCCTGTCAAGCAAAAACAAAGCTTATGACAAATTGGAGTAAACAGCTTTGAGAATCTAGCCCATAATGTTTCATGTATTTTTTTATATTTATTTATTTTTAATCTCAAATACAATGTACACATCAGTTGTGCATTTTATTTGAAGACGTATAACAAATAAGTCAACTAAATGCAGCTGAATACATTAAAAACATGAGACAGGTTGGAACAGTTCATACAGTACCTGGAATGTCAATAAACTATTTATATAAAATGATATGGTCATGTTAATCTCATAGACCACGTCCCATCACTGGCTTCTGGGATGCATGCATGTATTTGCCGAAGAGAGCCAAACACTTTACCCATAATGTGCTGCCAGCAGAGTTTTGCTTACATGGAATCGTAGCCGAAGATTGTTCAGTTGCAATTCTTTAACTAGCTAGTGGGCAAGTCCTGGTGGAGTGTCTCACCCTAAAAGGGAGCTCCCAGACAAAACTCGTTGCTTATGCCAGGGCATACCAGTCCGTAGGAAGAAGGAAGCAAGTGCAGTGAGCGACTTAACTATGTCTGCACCTCAACCGTGTGTGAAACAGGGGTCAGAGATTGACTTAATTCTGTATAGGAATAGGGTAGGGATTTTAGTCCCACGAAAGTATAGTAAGTTTGAGGCTTGTTTGCGGGATCTCTTTTATAATAGGAGCAGCACACTGCCATATAGACGGTGAACTTCGGTTTCTTAGCCCTTTTGACAGCGTTTTTTTCTACTTTTGTATTCTGTAATTTTACACTGCTGTGTATGATCGTCTGGTTGTTCACCATTGTTGGTATTGTCCATGATTTTTCTGTGAGCGCTACTGCAGAGAAACCTGACTGTGTCTGTTCAGTACAGCAGCTCGTCGAGGCTATCCAAAAATAAATAAATAAATAAATAAATAAAAATCCTCTTTATGTCGATCGCAAGGTCATTTATCTCAGGATCTCAGTGTTTTCCTGAGATAGATAAATGATGTCAAGATCCTAAGATAAATGTTCTTGTGATAATGGAATGATTTTCTGCAGATCATGAGAGAATTTATCTTGTGATCTTGACAGTGAAGGTTTTTTTTTCGTTGGCCTCAGCAAACTGCTGTAGTTCAGCAGCTGCACCCACACCCCCCATGATCACACAGCTATATCGCTGTGCTCAGTAACTCCTGAAGGCTAAATTAACCGGACTAGTTTAATTACCTAAACCAGTGGTGTGCAAAGTGGGGGGTGCAGAGAATCACTAAGGGGGGGACGGATGGACTCACGGAGAATCACTAAGGGGGGGGGACGCCTCTCGGTGATTCACCCCCACACCTCTCAGTGGACCCCCCCCCCGCGGGGGATACTGATTTACCCGTACAGACTAGGAACAGTTTGAAAAAAGGGTCGTTTTTTTTTTTTTAAAGGATAGAACATTTTAAATAAATACATAAATGACAGCTAATTAGTCCAAGTTCTTACCTTTTCAAATGAGCTGTTAACAATCACTCTATGACTTTTTTTTTTTCCCTCCCGGACTTAATATAAATTACGTATTTTTCCTAGATTTAACCAAAAAAAAAAAAAAAAAAATCCAGATTTAGCTAAATACATAAATATTAACAAACACATTCTTAAAACTCAGAGTGGGCTTGCATGTTAATAGGGTGGGCGAACAGAGTGTTCATTACAAATGAGAAGGATTGTGTGTGCTTTAGCAGTTTTGAAATCCTCAGTCAAAAAACATATACATATATTAATAACTTTGTCTGTCCTAGTATATTTTAGTGTGTTTGTGTTGTTTTATGCTTAACAGAGGTCTAAAGTCGCTATAAACTGTAAAATACAACGACACTTGTTATATTAATATAATAATTTCTCAAAATATTTAGTATTTCAGACAAGCATCTGCGGCACCGGCATTTTCAGTTTTGGTCTCCCTATTTTGACCTGGCCTTAAGCCCCACTTCATATTGCACATACAAAATGCTTTTCAATCAACGTAATACCGGTATGCGCTGGCTGCAGACCTGACTGACAGTAACTCCGGCAAGTAAAACATTTAAAAAAATGTCACTTAAATATTTCAAGGCAGCATTTCGAAGCCGTAACCACTTACCAATCGACAAAAACAACACATCCTTGGTTAGTGTAATGTGTCAGGAAGACATACCTCTTTGAGTTATTATCCTATCAGGTGTGGTTTTATAAGATATATAAGTTGGATTAAGTGACAGGTTTTTACAAGCATCTAGTCGAAATTCTCTCCTGTGAGACAATGGTAACAGCTGCAGTTGAGTGTTAGAAGGTGCCAAACAGTGGTTCGGGAAAGCAACATACCTCTTAGTGCAGAATTAGACATGGCATTATTAACAAATGGAGTGGTGCATGAGAGCTATCCATTTGGCAGAAGTAGTAACGATATGTAACTCCTTTTATAACATCTTAAATCGTAACTTCAGTCTCAATATTAGAAATATTCAAATGCGCTATATACACATAGATAAATAAAATAATTTGTGTGTGTGTGTGTGTGTGTGTGTGTGTGTGTGTAGAAACTTCACTAAGAATATGCAGGATGCATTTAAAAGGCACATTTTTACTTTGTCCCTTGCAAGCACACAATTGATTGACAGCAGCCTAGATAGTACAGACACTCGCAGGGCAAATAGCATCGATAGAATTCATGGTGGATCTGATTCTGCAGATATGTAATATAGATAAAGTGACCATATGGCTCTGTGTTCAGCTGGACAGTTTGGGATAGTTCAGGCTTTTCAACTCACAACCCAATGCATTCTGGTAAGTGTAGTCTTGCTCTTCAAAGGAAAGTATGGTACCTGAGACAGGTAAAAAGTACCAGAATTAATTGGATTGCGAGTTGAAAAGCTGGACTGTCACAAACTGTCCCGCTGAACACAGATCCATATGGTCACCTTAAATATAGAAAGTATATAGTATAGTATATATATATATATATATATATATATATATATATATATATACATATATAGTGCCTATAGAAAGTATACACCCCCTTGAACTTTTTTCACATTTTGTTGTGTCAGTGCATCAGAGTTTCATGCATTTAAATGAGGATTTTTATTCCACTTATCTACACACCATACTCCACACTGTTAAGGGAAAAAAAAGTTTTTATTGAGAAAAAATTATATATTAAAAATACAAAACTGAAAGATAATAATTGGATAAGTCTCCACCCCCCTGAGTTAATACTGTGTCAGCAATTACTGCTGTGAGTCTGTTGGGATAGGTCTATACCAACTTTGCACACTTAGATTTTACAATATTTGACCTTGCTTCTTTACAAAAATGTCGGGGCTCTGACTGGACCACTCAAGGATATTTACCTTTTTGTTCCCTAGCCACTCCAGTGTAGCTTTGGCTATGTGTTTTGGGTTGTTATCATGCTGAAAGGTGAACTTCCGTCCCAGTTTCAGCTTTCTTGTAGAGGGCAGCAAGTTTTCCTCAAGGACTTCTCTGTACTTTACTCCATTCATTTTCCCTTCTATCTTGACAAGTGCCCCAGTCCCTGCCGGTGAGAAACATTCCCATAACATAATGCTGCCACCACTATGCTTCCCAGTAGGGATGGTGCTCTCTGGGTGATGCGCTGTGTTGGGTTTGCGCCAAACATAACGCTTTGCATTTAGGTCAAAAAATTCCATTTTAGTTTCGTCAGACCGCAAAACTTTTGTACACATGGTTACAAAATCTCCTAAGTGTTTTTTTGCATACTTGGTGAGCTTTCTTGAGCAATGGCTTCCTTCTTGCCACCCTACCATACAGGCCAGATTTGTGGAGTCCTTGGGATATTGTTGTCACATGCACACTTTGACCAGTCTTGGCCATAAAAGCCTGTAGTTCTTGTAAAGTTGCCATTGGCCTCTTGATAGCCTCTTTGATCAGTCTCCTTCTTGCTTGGTCATCCAGTTTGGAGGGGTGGCCTGATCTAGGCAGGGTCTTGCTGGTGCCATACACCTTCCACTTCTTAATAACCGTCTTGACCAAGCTCCAAGGGATATTCAAGGTCTTTGATATTTTTTTATACCCATCCCTTGATCTGTGCCTTTCAACAACTTTGTCCAGGAGTTCTTTTGAAAGCTCCTTGGTGCTCATGGTTGAGTCTTTGCTTTGAAATGCATTACCCAGCAGAGGGAACGTACAGGAACTGCTGAATTTATCCTGAAATCATGTGAATCACTACAACTTAACACAGGTGGAGGCCACTTCATGTGTGATTTTGAAGGTGGTATATATATTCACATTACCTGCTTTTTCAGTGGCAAATGCATAAATCCAATGTTATATAATAACATTCTTTACAAATTATTAATATATAAAACGTTGTTATTATGACTTTTTGACCCCTAAGAAATTCTGTAAAAAAATATTGCATAATGGGTATAATTATAATTTTGTAAGACAAATACGAAACGTGCCCTTTAAAAGGTGCAATAACACGTTACATTTCTGTATATTCTAAACAAATCCCAGGATTATGTGTGTGTATATGTATGTATATATATATATATATATATATATATATATATATATATATATATATATATATATATATATTGCAGTGGTCTGTTTCAGTGCCACGCCCTCCTTGGGAATGAAAAATCTGCATTGTCTGAATTAATTTGTGGTGTTCCACAGGGCTCTGCTTTATTATTTTCCATTTATATGCTCCCTCTGGGTGATATTATAAGCAAACATGAAGTAAATTTCCATTTTTATTCAGATGACACCCAGCTGTATTTGTCCCTAAAACCTGGTGATGCCTTGTTTGGGACCAAGATAGTATCTTGTCTTACTGACATTAAGGGCTGGATGTCTCAAAATTTCTTAATGTTGAATGCAGAAAAAACTGAGGTTTTGTTAGTGGGTTCATCAAACCAGCTAAATAACCCTGAATCATCTGACCTGGATTTCAGCAGACTACCTTCTGAACCTGTACTGTAATTTAGGTGTGATTTTTGACCCTACTCTTTTATCTGAGAAACATATAAAAAAGATTACAACATCATTTTATCATTTTTAACGATTTTATCATTTGAGAAATATTGCAAAACCTGGACCTGTAATCTCTACATCTGACGCTGAAAGACTAGTACATGCCTTTGTATCCTCCAGAATCGATTATTGTAGTGTGTTATTTTCTGGCATCACAAAATGTTTATTGTCTCGTTTGCAACCGGTTAAAAATGCTGCTGCTAGAATCTTGACTAAAACCAGAAGGGAACATATCACCCCAGTGCTGGCTTTTTGCATTGGCTTCCTGTAAATTTTACAGTAGTTGATTTAAAATATTGTTATTTAACTTATAAGGCACTAAATAACTTGGCACTAACCTATTTAAGACAACTGCTTACCCCATATATCCCCAATCGTAACATTAGATCCCTGAATATGGGATTGGGATATACATATATATATATATATATATTATATATATATATATATATATATATATATATATATATATATATATATATATAGTATGTAACAAAGTGCCCGCCCCTGTGTATATTATCTGTTATGTGTTGCGTGTGGTGTGTTTAAATGTTGGTGTATAGACATTGGTACACGGGATATAAACGGGTCTGTGTAACACGAGTGTTTAAAATGTATATTTGTATTTAGGCACGAGGATTGCACAGCACTTCACGTGCAAGTAAAATGTAATAATATGTGAGCACGGGGAATTGCACTTTATTAATTCACGTGCTGGGATTCAAGTGAATAATTAATTGGTAATTGAATCCCAGCACAATAGTATATATAGATGCACGTTGTCACATACTGGTGGTTGGGTGTTCGGTGAGCGGAGAACGGGATTGGAGACGGAGAAAATAAGCAGTAGCAGTAGCAGTAGCAGCAATAAATGAGAGGAGAAAGTATCCGCTCACCGTGTTTGTCAGTGTCTGTGCGTGCACCGTTTTGTTAAGTTTAGTCTGTTTTTGTTTGTCTATTTATTTTGGCGTAGAGTGCCGTGTCCTGTGTTTTTCGTGTTTGTGTAAACCTTTTATTTTGGTATTAAACCGGCGCCAACAGGCGTCTTCATCACTTCATTTCATCCGTTCTGTGTTTTGTGTATTTCATTACCTTTCCTGGTTCTGACGCCGCCCACTTCGGCCGTCTCTGTGACACGTGGTGTCCTGCGTGGGATAACAGCGCCTCCAAGCGTCAGACCAGGAGAGGTGTTTTGTCAAAAAAAAAAAAAAAAAAAAACAAAAAAACAAAAAAAACCACAGCAACAACAAAAAAAAAATAAAACATGGAAGGCTGGGACTGGAGAGATGGCTGCCAGGACCTGGAGGAGTTCCTCGGTGGTCTGGAGGACCAGGGCTGGTGCCTTGCCTGTGGGGAGTTTGGGCACCCGGTGGTGCGCTGCCCCTACCAGGAAGGAGAGGAGGAACTGCCGCAGGAGAGGAAGGTGAGGAGGTGGCAGAGAAGGGGAAAGGGGAAGAGGAAGGCAGAGGTCCCACCGCTGTCTCCACAGCCGCACCAGTCTCCTGCAAGGGAGGAAGAGCCGCACCAGTCCCCTGCAAGTGAGGGAGAGCCGCACCAGTCCCCTGTATCAAGGGGAGACTACACACCGCTCCCACCTCCACCACCAGGAGACTACACGCCGCTCCTACCTCCATGGGCAGGAGCAGAGCAGCAGGAGCTGCCTCTGCCTCCGCCACCTCCACCGGCAGGGGGAGAGCAGCAGGAGCTGCCTCTGCCTCCGCCACCTCCACCGGCAGGAGCAGAGCAGCAGGAGCTGCCTCTGCCTCCGCCACCTCCACCGGCAGGAGCAGAGCAGCAGGAGCTGCCTCTGCCTCCGCCACCTCCACCGGCAGGAGCAGAGCAGCAGGAGCTGCCTCTGCCTCCGCCACCAGCAGAGGGTGAATGCCTGCTGGGTCCCTGTCCACCAGCAGAGGGTGAATGCCTGCTGGGTCCCTGTCCACCAGCAGAGGGTGAATGCCTGCTGGTATCACTTCCCCCACCAGCAGAGGGTGAATGCCTGCTGGTATCACTTCCCCCACCAGCTGAGGGTGAATGCCTGCTGGTATCACTTCCCCCACCAGCAGAGGGTGAATGCCTGCTGGGTCCCTGTCCACCAGCAGAGGGTGAATGCCTGCTGGTATCACTTCCCCCACCAGCAGAGGGTGAATGCCTGCTGGGTCCCTGTCCACCAGCAGAGGGTGAATGCCTGCTGGGTCCCTGTCCACCAGCAGAGGGTGAATGCCTGCTGGGTCCCTGTCCACCAGCAGAGGGTGAATGCCTGCTGGTATCACTTCCCCCACCAGCAGAGGGTGAATGCCTGCTGGTATCACTTCCCCCACCAGCAGAGGGTGAATGCCTGCTGGTATCACTTCCCCCACCATCACGAGGAGAGGAGCTGGAGCTTCCTCTGCCTCCACCTCCATCAGGGGGAGAGGAGCAGGAGCTGCCTCTCCCTGCACCACAAGGGCCAGGACTAGATGCTGGCGGTCCTCAGCAGCCCTTGCATAGGCTGCTGAGGGAAGCACGGGGAAGAACCTCCCGGCTGCAGTGGCCGAAAAGAGGGCCAACACCCGCACCCCAGCTTGTCCTGACTGCCAGCCTCGCTTCGCCCAAGGATGCCAGCCTCGCTTCGCCCAAGGATGCCAGCCTCGCTTCGCCCAGGGATGCCAGCCTCGCTTCGCCCAAGGATGCCTCTGCATCGCCTGGGGTTGCCCGCCGCTCTGCGTCGCCTGGGGTTGCCCGCCGCTCTGCGTCGCCTGGGGTTGCCCGCCGCTCTGCGTCGCCTGGGGTTGCCCGCCGCTCTGCGTCGCCTGGGGTTGCCCGCCGCTCCGCATCACAGCCGGAAGTACTGTGGCCGGAACCCCACGAAGGGGAGCTGCCGGCCACGAAGAAGGGGGAGGAGGTCTGGAGACCGCCAACCCCAGCAGCAGTTTCGCTGCCGGAGGAGGGGGAGGAGGTCTGGAGACCGCCAACCCCAGCAGCAGTTTCTCCGCCGGAGATCGTGGGGGAGGTCCGGAGACCTGCTCCCTCTGCAGTTTCTTCCCTGCAGGAAGAACGGTGGTTGAAGCCCCACCAAGGGGAGCTGCCGGCGCCGAAGGAGGGGGAAGGTCAGGAGACCACACCCCAAGCAGCCTTTCCGCTGCTAGGACTACCCTGGCAGGAGAATGCTACCCTGCTGACAGCATTACGACCTGTGGGCCCCTGGAAGCCTCTGGTCCTGGCCAAGGACTTTGGGCGGGACTTTTGGGCTTTTAAGGGGGGAGGTGGCCATTGAGGCCATGTGTGCTTTGCACAGGAGGGGGTATATGTAACAAAGTGCCCGCCCCTGTGTATATTATCTGTTATGTGTTGCGTGTGGTGTGTTTAAATGTTGGTGTATAGACATTGGTACACGGGATATAAACGGGTCTGTGTAACACGAGTGTTTAAAAATGTATATGTGTATTTAGGCACGAGGATTGCACAGCACTTCACGTGCAAGTAAAATGTAGTAATATGTGAGCACGGGGAATTCCACATTATTAATTCACGTGCTGGGATTCAAGTGAATAATTAATTGGTAATTGAATCCCAGCACAATAGTATATAGATGCACGTTGTCACATACTGTGGTTGGGTGTTCGGTGAGCGGAGAACGGGATTGGAGACGGAGATAATAAGCAGCAGCAGCAGTAGTAATGATAAGAGGAGAAAGTATCCGCTCACCGTGTTTGTCAGTGTTAAGTTTAGTCTGTTTTCGTTTGTCTATTTATTTTGGCGTAGAGTGCCGTGTCCTGTGTTTTTCGTGTTTGTGTAAACCTTTTATTTGGTATTAAACCGGCGCCAACAGGCGTCTTCATCACTTCATTTCATCCGTCCTGTGTTTTGTGTATTGCATTACCTTTCCTGGTTCTGACGCCGCCCACTTCGGCCGTCTCTGTGACAATATATCAGACAGGTTTGTTTACTTTTATAAATTTGACTATTTTTATCCTATAAAGAGCTTTGCGATACATCTGTATGAAGGGCGCTATATAAATAAACTTGGATTTTAATTTAAATTCACAATCTAGCTTGGATTACATTTTTCCAATGACAAGTTAATATTTTAGTGACAAATATTTTATTATATATTTGTTTTATTTTAAAAGCTAAAGTCAGTACAGTGCAAAACTTAAACCCAAGATGGCCACCGGACAGGAACTGTAGTAAAATTTGGTGTGTAAAAAAGCATTTTTCAAAGTTTTAAAACTTAAAAAAAAAAAGGTATTTCCGATATGTTTAAGTCAAAACTATTGGTAATAACCCATCTGGGTTTTTGTTACACAGACACACCATCAGCAACAAAATTACCAGCTCTCCTATTGGTAACCATTTTAACATGCCTAACCATTCTCTGCATGATCTGACGGTTCTTGTTTTAAAGGGCAATTACAAAAACACAAAAGACAGGAGAACTTGGGAACTTAAATTTATAAAATTCCTGGAATCATTACAATCTATAGTACTTGTTTATATACATTGCCTAAATGTGTATGTATGTGTATTGTAATGTATGTTCCTTACAATACATGTCTCTTGTCAGCCCCACACCCTCTTTGTGTGAACCTCATGTGTATTTATCACCCCCAGTGTGTTACGCTTGCCATCTCTTACCCTTTCCCCTGTTTGCGTCTTTATTCTCTGCTTAGTTCAGCACTTATAAATGCTGCTGTTAGTTAGTAGTCACTATTGCAGAGCAAATAAAAAAAGCAACACATTGAAATTTCATTTGCTCGTCTCATCCTTCTTTGCTGAACCTGTGCGCACCAACGCCGGAATATGCTTTTATTAAAGACAGTTATTTTATTAATTTTTTTATCCCTGTGACTTTACTCTCCCTCTGTCATTTTCTCTGTGATTTTGAACGCATTGACTGTGACTGTTCTGTGATTTACATCCAAATTTTATGTGACAAACTCCTAGCCCTACTTATGGCCCTTTTTGTTTAAAGGCTGCCATTTCAAACTGTTAAATTGCTGTTAATTCCAGAACCACGTGACGTAGTTCTTAAATATGATTGGCTATTGCTTGGATTAAAGGCAATTTGTGTCGCCTGTTCGTCGATCCCCCGCGGTGACATCACAGACAACACGTTGCTACAATTTATGTAACAAGTGCTTAAGACATAATGTCACTATTATTTGTTGTATGGTGTCACAAGTGTTATCTAGTATACAGTACTAATATATGTTTAAGGCAAGTCTGTGTTGAATAATTCATTATGTGTATTACCCATGAAAGTGTTGTCAACTGTTCGGTTCTTAGCAACATCCTAAAAATTATTAAAATGTATTGTAGCGTGCATGGGGGAAGGCAGCAGTAGGGCTGGTAGGTGACGTAATCACATACGAAGACATAAGCCCAATATACGCTCCTTGCGAAGGAGCCGACTCTTTTGTACAGTGGTATCGGCGCTATGGTTTAGTGCGAGAGGTCCCGGGTTCGCACCTGCCCACCCACCTGTGTGTGGATTGCCTCTTCCTGTGTGAGGCGCCTGCCTGCGGAAACTGAGGTTCGCTACAGTATTATGGATCTAAAAATTTTATTGTCTTTGGGAGTTTTTTCAAGAACATATTTCAAAATAACAATATAAGATGTTGTATAAACTAAAGTAGGACTTTCTGATACCATTATATAACTGCATCACTATACAGCCATAGTGACACAGCTTGTATACAGTAAAGCCCATTTTTGGGGTTTCTGCCTTAGCACCTGGAAAAGGCAGAACTTTAGGGGAGAGGCCTTATCATGAACTTCAGTGATTTAGCAAACTGGACACATGTATTGCGCTGGGCCTCAGGTCATATATTTTAGTAACAATTATTTTCACTAGAAAAACAATCGGCATATAATTGTAGACTATAAATAAATACATTTCAAGTGCCATTTGTGTTTGTAAGTAATTATACATGTATGTAAGACTCTTTGCTCTCCTCTGCAATAAATAAACTCAGCATGATTAGAAGTAGCCACTGAGCACTTGCAGTATTATAAGAACATTTTATGCATGAAAACGTGTGAAGGTGAAAGTGTACATTGTACATAAAGTGTGGGGGGGAGTCTGACGATATTACAAATACATTTAGGTAAAGTCCTTGTCAATGATCTGTTGACTGTCAGCCCTGGCCTTGGTGGCTTCTCTAGGAGGAATAGTCGGAGGAGGCTGCAATGGTTCAAGACGAGGCGTCGCTTCATCAAGTGCATTCTTATTCTTAGTCTTAGTCTTAGTTGCCCAGCAACCTTTGACGTTTAGCTATGTTGTGCAGGATACAACACGCTACAAAGATCCTAGCCAGAGTTTGGGGGTCTTATTGAAGCACACCACCTGATTTGCCATGGCACCGAAACCTCATTTTTAGTTAACCAAAGGTCTGCTCAATCACATTCCCAGTGGGTCTGAGTGTCCTATTGTACTGTGTTTGTTCTTCGTTTGTGTGTGGATTAGACACTGTTAAAAGTAAGGACGCATTGGAAATCCACAATCACTTGTAAGGAAACTTTACTGTAATATCTAGTATGCCATTTTCTATAGTAAGATTTCTGGCTGTGTGGTCGGGTGGTTAAAGGGCTTGGAGCTAGGAGGTTCACAGTTCAAATCCCAGTGTCATGGGAAATAGGTTAGTCATGAAATAAGTTAGCGTTTGCCTTTTTGAGCCTTTCTGCGCAAGCACAAATTTTAGAATATAAAGGCAAGGTTAAGCCGTCTCCATTTTCTGTCGGTAAACTTTAATAAAGAAAATTGTTTTACTTCTAAAAATGTTGTCAGGATCTTTATTAAAGCTACGTTATATGTGGTTAAAATTGAAAACACATTGTTGTAATATTAATAACACTTTTTATTGTATCATGTTGGATTTTATTTAATAATAGCAGTTAACTACAAAGACGCGGTTGTGCGATTTATTTTTATGTGCAATTACATTTGTGTTAAATCGTTACAATAAGACTTTTAAATAATATGACATTCCCAGTTTAAACCATCATCAGAGTTGTCATTTTAAGTTTGCAATTGCCGGATATTTACATTAAAGGTTTTCTTTGTACAAGTATTACCGAAAGAGAAATAAATATGATATTCCATAAATTGGTTACGACATATCAGAAACAATTATGCATTACTATTTATTTTTAGGTCCAATTAGATTACACCATGTAACAATTTTTTTTTTTTTTTTGGTTCTTGGGTAGTAAGTGTTATGGCCTAATTGCTTATGCCTCAAAAGTATAGAAAATGGCTGTTATTCCCCACAAACTTTGCTTTTGAGACCAGGACAGTGATATTTTGAAATTTACCTATTTTCTGGAACATTCCAGATAGATTCAGTGCTGAGTAAACTTGGAGTAACTTCTAGAACTTTCCAGTAATATAAATAGTAGTATAAATACAGGGGCCTTAAGCCCACCGGTTCAGTTTATTCCAGCTGCCTAAGTGGATACATATCTGCATTTTTCTGAGATGGCATCAAGAGGCTGCAAGCATCCGGCAGACGCATTTTGCTATGTCTGCGGCCAATTTATCAAGACAAGAGCGAAAAAGTATTCCGTGGAAGCATCTGCTAAGATGTGTGAGGCCTACAAGGCATATTTCGGCATGCCTGTCGGGGATCAAGACAAACCCTGGGCACCTCATTTCACCTGCGAGCACTGCAAAAAAACTGAATTTTATGTTATAAAATTTGTTAAAATTTTAAAAATTGTAAAAGTTTTTAATTTTAAAATGTTTTACAATTTTCAATGTTATTGAAAAAATATATCATATATGAAAAATGTTGCGAGAATCTCTTACACATTAGTCATGGGTGAAATAAATATATTTTTGTAGGATGGTACAGAGGGGAAAAGAGAGCCATGAAGTTCGCTATCCCAAGAATTTGACGGGAACCCACTTACCACTCAAGCAACTGCTACTTCTGCATGGTGGACCCTTCCAAACGTCAGACTGGCAAGAATGCACCTGCTATCACGTATCCGGACCTTCCTTCATCCATCGCCCCGGTGCCACACTGCCATGAGCTCCCCGTACCCACTCCTCCGGAGAGAGAGCAGCCGTCTTTAGAAGAGAGCAGCAAGTCAGAGAGCGAGGAAGACGTTGTAGATCCAGATGACAATTTCAGAGGTGGAGCTGAGGAGAGAAACCCATACTACCCCAACCAAAAAGACCTCAACGACTTGATTAGAGATCTTGGTCTCACCAAGTCCAATGCCGAGCTTTTGACGTCTAGGCTCAAGCAGTGGAACTTGTTGGATGAAAGTGTGCAAGTCACAGATCAGAGGAAGCATCACCAACCTTTTTCCAGCTTCTTCACCCGTCAAGATGGGCTCTGCTTCTGCCACAATGTGACCAGTCTGTTCGAGGCAATCGGAATCGCCTGTAACCAGAATGAGTGGCGCCTCTTCATTGACAGCTCATCCAGGAGCCTCAAAGCCGTGCTGCTCCATAATGGTAACAAGTACCCGTCTCTTCCCCTGGCTCACTCGGTGCACCTCAAAGAGGATTACAACAGCATCAAGACCTTGCTGGACGCCTTGAAGTATGATGAGTACTGCTGGGAGGTCATAGGAGACTTCAAAATGGTGGCATTCCTGATGGGTCTCCAAGGTGGTTTTACCAAGTTTCCCTGCTATCTTTGCCTTTGGGACAGTAGGGACACCAAGGCGCACTACCACAGACGGGACTGGCCACAGCGGACCGAGTTCTCTGTGGGGAGGAACAACGTCAAGTGGGAGCCACTGGTGGACCCCCGGAAGGTGCTGATGCCACCACTGCACATCAAATTGGGCCTTATGAAACAATTTGTCAGAGCTCTAGATAAGGAGTCGGCAGCCTTCAAGTACCTTCGACTTCTTCCCTAAGCTGTCTGAGGCAAAGGTCAAAGCCGGTGTCTTTGTCGGACCACAGATAAAGAAGATCCTGGAGTGCAATGAATACCCCAAGAAGCTCACTAGTAAGGAGAAAGCAGCTTGGAACAGCTTTGTCGCAGTGGTTCGGGGCTTCCCGGGCAATCACAAGGCCGAAAACTATGTGGAGCTGGTTGAGACTCTGGTGAAGAACTACAGCACAATGGGCTGTAGGATGTCCCTCAAAGTCCATATCCTTGATGCTCATCTTGATAAATTCAAGGAGAACATGGGAGCGTACTCGGAGAAGCAAGGTGAGCGCTTCCACCAGGATATAATGGACTTTGAACGCCTCTACCAAGGACAGTATACCGAGAACATGATGGGAGACCACATTTGGGGGCTGATTCGTGAAAGTGATTTACAGTATAATCGTAAATCTCGAAAACCTACTCACTTCTAAATCTTTGGTAGTCATTTTTGTATTACTTTAGTATAAATACATGTTAATTTGGATTCATATGTTGTTTTTTTCTGACTTTATGTGAATGAAAAGACACAAATTTGCTTGTTTTCTCATTGGAAATATGTAAATTTCAAAATATCACTGTTCTGGTCACAAAAGCAAAGTTTGTGGGGAATAATAGCCATTTTCTATACTTTTGAGGCATAAGCAATTAGGAAATAACACTTACTACCCAGGAACAAAAATTGTGTTACATAGTGTTATTACTGCTGTCAAGTCACAAACCCCTCCCCTCTATAATGTGTACTGCCCAGACCCACCCCAAAAAAGGCGCAAAATCAAAAACAATTTATTTTTTATAAAATGTACAAAAAACAAAACCAGACCGCATCACAAGCATCGATCTGTAAGTACTGCACTTTAATGTATCATTCATAATACAGGTGTGGGTATATACACGTCCATATATATGAAGTCTGCATGTGTTTCTTTGTATGATCGTATGAAAGTTTGTATAGGAAGCCAATCGTTCTGTGCATTTCTCAAATGATCAATCTATATATCTCTCAAAACACCATATCTCACTAAAAACATATACGTTTTCTGTATATATTAAAACAGGTTTAGATATTCCCAAACCTAGACTTGATTAAAACGTCAAAAACAGTATTCTCTGTATCAATAAAAGTGTTTGTACCCACTTACCCATAACATTTATTTAAAAAAAAAATACAAAACAACCGAGTATTTTACTGTGAAAATAATACCTTAGTTAAACTTGAGTCTACATAGAATAAATGCTTCTATTTGCTTACACCACAGTATGATGACACAACATTTTTTAAAGGAAATAAACATTTGGCAATAAGTGATTTTAACTCTGCATAAACATAAATTATACTGACAAAATAACGTTTTTAAAATATTTATTTTTATAAAAACTTCAACATACATTTACACTTTGATAAATAAGACGACAAATGTTGTTTCTTCAAACAGAAAAACAATGTCTGCAATACACTTCGATAAATATGATGTCAAACGTCACATTTTTAAACAAACAAAATATGGTCTGCAATATCTGTTTTCATTTACAATACAAATGGCATCTGTAAAATCTGAGATAAATCTCCACAGAACCTTGCCTTTAACTTCTAAAATTCACACGTGCTCAGAAAGGCTGAAAAAGTCAAACGCTAACTTATTTCACGGCTAACTTATTTCACGGCTAACTTATTTCCTGTGACACCGGCTCACTCACTGACTCACTGAGCAAGTTACTCAACCTCCTTGTGCTCTGTCTTTTGAACGAGACGTAAGTGATTCTCTAACTGATGCATAGTTCACACACCTGTGTAAGTCGCCTTGGATAAAGGCGTTTGTTAAGTAAACAAATCATTATTTACTCTTAGGTTTTTTTTTTTGTATAATTCAAATAAAATCTACAATACAGGTCAGTTGTCATATAATGTAAGTATCCCAAGTTCACAGTTCACAGCCACAGTTGCATTGATAATTTCTGAAACATAATACATTTTACAGAATACATCTCATTCATAACCACAAGTATAGAAAAGGCTTAAATATTTTCATAACTACACATATTGAATTATCTCAGTAGTCTTTATTTTTATTCCAGGTCTGGTGACCAAAACAATAATTCCCTGGCAACACACCACATTATATACTGCTGCCAAGTCGTTTCCCTAATGGGTCAATGTGTTATTACTACGGAGTCTCGCCCCTTTCCTGGCTGGCCGACTTCCCTTGAACCGTGGGAAAGAAATGTCAGGCCAGCCCGTCCAAGGAACTCTGTTCTCGCTGGTTAGCGCCCTCATAGATCGGGAGGGTGATTTACAACCAAGAATCATTGTATTTCTGTCACAGTGAATTACATACTTTTTTGTAAATTAAAACCCTCCTTCACCAAGTGCAAATTAACTCCTGATAAATTATGAAAATTAACACGGATTTACTTTTAAATTCCCACGCAAACAAAAGAAATAGTAGCAAGCACTGCTCGTTAAGGTTTAACATTATTTCATAAATCAACATAATTTCAGAAATCACATTAGCCCGATTATTTAATAACAAAATAGGCATAACGACTGCTTGAAAATGTGAAAATCAGTGCTATATACCGATTTGATATTGTTTACGAACTTTTGAAATTGCCCCCCTTTGTGTCTTACCATAGCATTTGCTTGCTAATTCATCAAAGAGTTCTTAGTTTATGTAGGGGAAAAAATTGCACATATTATCCTATTAATGTAGATAGTTTCTAAAGCCAAGAAATAATGTTATTTGTTTTTGTTGTTTGGACACAGGTAGCAATTTAGCTACTGCTATTATGAAATTCAAGCTATACTGTATGATTCTGTGTGGGTGTTTTGGTGGTTGCCTAAGTTACAGTAATAAAATGCCTGGGACTTCATTTTTTGTGTGTTGTGTATATATATATATATATATATATATATATATATATATATATATATATATATATATATATATATATATATAACCCTCAGGTTATTTGTAACATACATTTTGTAACCCTGGTAAGGGATTTATTTTTAAATGTTATATTATTATGTGAAGAATAAAATCCTGTTCAGATTTGCATGCGACTGTGCCTGCAAAAACCTGCTTGCTAATCCCAGGTTTGTTTGCAAGTGCTGATGGGCAGTCCCAGTCAGCTTTGCACATTCGCTTGCCTTTGCAAACAGGTTTGCTAAATAGGGCCCTTAGTCTTCTTTATTCTTGAGATTTTGTATCTTCATTTGTATTTAATAAACAGTAAATTCAGTCAATGAATATCTTTGTTTGATTAAAGTAAATGTTCTCAGCAAGACCTAAGAGATTTTTATGTGCACACTTGTTTAATAGTGCCATGTGTTTAGGGTTAAAGTGAAAAGCCATTCATGATTTCCCTTGTGGATCCCATCTTTGGTTTCCAGTGCTAATGTCACCATATGTTTTGCTACATTGCATATTTTTACATGTGTTTCTCTCCAAGGTGCTTGCTTATAATACAACCTGAGAGAATATGTATGTGCCTGTTGTTGCAGGATGAACAGAACAGTCTGTATGTTTCTGGCTGTGGCAGAACAAGAGCTCTGTTTGTAAATATTGTGGTGTTTTGCTTGTTGTTTTGGTGGTGGTTGGCAGGGATGGGGTTAATTCCTGTCATTGCCAATAACACGTGAGAATGTGGCAGATCCTTAACAGAATAACTGGTGCTATTTGGGAGCAGCCACATTCTCTAAGGAGAGGCCAGGGCTCCTTTAAGAGAAAGGGAGTTTGGTGAGGTTTTTTTTTTTTTTTCTGTGTGTTGCTGTTTGTTTTCTGTTCAGTGAAGGTGAATGTCTGGCCTGGCAGCAGTTGTTTTGGCCCCTTTTGATTTCTGTTATTTTTGTGCACGTTAGCGATTGAACTTCAGCTTCCCCGTGTCTGAGTCTCCTTCCCTGCCGATAACACCTTGGCCCACAACGCTATCACACTGGCATACAGAGTTTGTACGACAAAATTCAAGACAAGTGGTATCCTTGGCATGTATTATGTAAAAGAATAATAAGACGGTAATCATTTAACACCTGGAATACTATCCTGGATTCCCATGGTACACATATAGGCTGTACCCAATTGACAGTATGGCAGGAGCACCTCAATACTTTTATTTATTTATTTTTTTGCTAGAAGGGTTGTATATACTGCATTCATGTCTGACCACTTTTAACTGTATTTTATAGGCCAACATACTCTGTATGAACCACACTTTCATAATTATTCTCAGTTTTAAAGCAAGGTTAATTAAGATGGATCAGGGCTTTTAAGGATTAATTATACTACCAGTAGTGACTCTAATATTGCACATGGCTGGTTCTTTGCGGCTGTTATTTTGAAAGCCTTTAATTCTCATTCCTTATGAGGACCTCCCCCACCCCAGCACTAATAAGCATTAGCCTTTCTCTCAACTAACACTGTTTAATTAGGTAACAACACAACTGTCCCTTACCAGTATTTAACATATCTTAATCTATAGCAAATGATTGTCGATTTGAACAAAAGATGTTGCCTCAGATAAGACTTTAATTACTTGTACCCTTTACGTCTTGTGTTAACAGGCAACTAAATTCAATTCTAAATTCAATTCTTCCACTGTTTTGCCGAAGCTTCCGTAATTTGGTTAATTTCAGTGTTTTAAAGCAACAACTCAGTGTAGGGCAGTTACCTCTTGTGAGGGTTTACTCTAGGCAGAATTTTCTAAAAAGGGCCTAGAAATCGAAGCAAGAGGCAAATCATGTAACAACTTGGCAACAGGTGTTTTTATGGTAATTTGACCCTGCTGATTATGAAAATATCTGTTGCCAAGCTGGATTTTTGGCCTGAAGCTCAGAATTAAAGATGGCCACCAAGATGGCCACCAAATAAATAAACTTTGATTTGTCTGGTTCTAGATCAGCAAAAGTTGAAATTTCAAAACTTGTCATGGGGTTATTGCGGTCTAGACATTCATATGGAATATGTTATGTAAGTGTTGGAATGTCCAAAATTGAAATTTACAAAATGGTAACAAAATATTGGGAAGGAAACGGATAAAAATTATGAAAATTAATAAATTAACATTTCTTTTTGTAAAAAATAATTTTTCTAAACACAGGGGCTCCCGAGTGGCGCAACCAGTAAAGGTGCTCCACAGAGTACAGGTTGTGTCCTATAGTCCAGAGATTGCTGGTTTGAATCTGGGCTATGCCATTGCCGTCCTGGTCGGGAGCTCCCAGGGGGTGCTGCGCAATTGGTCATGCGGGCCTGCTGTCTGTGTATCACTAGATCTGCATTGTCCTCCAGCGCCATAGGTCTGGTTGCTTCGCTGCCGGCTTGACAGTGTTAGTTTCAGGGGACGCAGCTACTTGTCTCACCTCTCCTGAGTCAGTACGGGGGTTGTAGTGGTGAGATAGGGTCTTAAAATACAATTGGGCATTTCCAAATTGGGAGAAAAAACAGGGATAAAATAATTAGCAATTCCAAATTTTAATATATATATATATAACAAACTGTTTTCCAGGCAAGTTCTAAAGTGACTGATATCAAAACACTAGATGTTTAAACATCTGTCAATGCGAGAGCTCATGGCTGTGCATGACAATTGTGCTCTTCTGCATTTGCACATACGGTTCCTGCACTGGCTTGTCTTGCAAGAACATGAAATCACATCAATGCAGGCGTCTGGAACAGCATTCAAAGTTGTCAGAATAGGGGCCAGTTTTCCTCCAGCATCAAGTTTCCACCCCGAGTCAACTGGTGCAGGAAGTTCCATTTCAGCATGGTGGGCATTCTCCCATATGGCTGCTTGAAAGTGTGACCACATGTTGTGCTGTTGCAGTGCATCGCTCACTGGGGGCAGAGATTCTGTTTTTTTCATCTTGGCAAACAGAGCGTGACAGGCAGAGTCCACACCTGTAATCCGACCCTGTAAAGCATCACAACAAACTCTTCAGCACTATGCACTGCATTTTCAGTCAGAGGAACCTTCCTCAATCCGGAAAGCAGCTCAGAATGGCTTGTGAATAGCTTCCACCCTGCATGCTTGCTGTTGTTTGCAAGGTAAGATGTCACATTCAATCCTGTGAGTGCATGAAATGCAAATTGGACTTCACCATTGGTGGCATCTGAACACATAATGTATGAATTGGGACAAACTTCCTCCTCTTCGATGTCCCAGCAATCATCCACAGTTTTGTGCACTGCATGTTCTCAAAGTGGTGAATCAGAAGCAGGAATACATCAGCGTCCCGAGCCAAAGCCACTATTGTATCGAAGCTGCTGTTGACTGCATGCAGTACCATTCGAGTGTCTGCCTCTTCATGTGATGCCTGTGTCACATCGGTTGATGGATTGGTTGATATCACTTATCTCTTGTCTTCAAAACCTCCAGCAGCAACAACTTCAGGGTTGGGATAATTGCATGAAATAAGCTGTGCAGAGATGAAGTGAGCAAGATCTGCCTTGTTCTCTGGAAATTCCAAAAAGTTTGTCCAGTTCTTTGGCAGTGGCATGTCTCTGTTCTTAATGACACGCCTTTTTGGTTGGGACGTCTTTGAGTGCTTCTTGAGAGTTCTGGCCTTGATTGATTTTTTTCCAGATAATGGTCTCCTCTGTAATATCAACTTCTATCAGCCTTGATTACCTTCTCTGTTGACGTCTTTGACATCTTCACATTATACAGGTCATACATTGAAAGTCGGAGCATTATTTTTCTTCAACTTTTGGTGATAAACCACTGCAGGCTTTCCATCTTCATTTCACACAAGGTGCTCCTCCACAAACTTCATGACCTGTTCCTGTCCAAGTCTTCTGGCATTAATAATTGATGTTTGAATTCTCAGTAGCCAGGTCATTGGTGGCAATATTTTGTAGCGTCCCAGGGCTGTAGCGTCCCATGAGAACATGTTGAATGTTGTCAGTATACCAAGAACAGTTTCCTCATCCTCTCGATCTCGCTTGCGGTGACCGGCAGACAGTTCAGTGTGACCCACAGGGCAAAGATAAAGACTAAACATTGCAAGCGTTTTCTGTGTGATGTCAGTCCTCCAGTGGTAGGAAAGGGCCCATCACTGCAAGGCTAAAGTTTCGTTTGTGATACAAACAATGCCACCAGAATCTTTGCCTGTGCCAACAATCCACTCTTGGGCGTAAACTTCTGCAGCAACCTCTTGTCGACGAAGTCACCTTTACGGAAAGCTGCTTTGACTTCCGCTGGGAGCTGGTTCATTTCAGCAATGGAAATTGTAAGTGACTTCAAGTAGTTTGTGTGGTCGTATCTGGCAAAGTGAGGTACAGTCTCTGAAAGAGCATAGAGATAAAGATCCCACTGGCCATCACGACTTGCCCACTTGAACATGAGCAGTGTAGAAATCATCTCCATGTAGCTACACCAGAATGCAAAGTTCACATTCTCTTGAGACTTAATGTCCACATACTCACACATGTAGTGCCTGTAGCAAGGAGGAAAGTCATGCCTCAGTGTTTTCAGAAGTATTTGAGAGATGTTGCACAAGCTCCTGGTCCTGCTGGCCAATGTAAGAGAGGAGACATGGGAGCAGGATACGTCACAGTGCCTGATATGTGGATCTTCATACCTTTAGCATAAGCTTTTCCTTCCATTACCTGATACATTAAGCCTTCAGCCAGCACTCCACTTTCAATTCCAAGTTTCAGCCAGACCACATCCTGCCATGTGCTGACCGATTGTCTTCAGGTAGTTCATAGCATGTTCCTACACTTACAAAACATATTCCATTGAATGTCTAGACCTCAATGCCCATAATTTGTTTTTTTGAAATTTCAACTCTAGCTGATCTAGAACCAGAGAAATCCAGCTTGGCAACATAAAAACACCAGTTGCCAGCTTGTTACATGACTTGCCATTTGCATCACATTCTGAGAATGCTGCCTAGACTAGTTTGCTCAGAAACAGCCATTATATTCCCCAATAAAATGGTTTGAGGCACTGCTGATATGGAAAATGAGTAATGACACCTGGCAGATGTACGAGTAGGTACAAAACAGTATCCAAGGACCATAAACTACATATTAGAAAAATGTATGTATTCCTTTTAATGTGGCCAGGCCTTATCTTGAAGAGGGCTTTTAACATGAAGATAAGATTTAAACAGCCCAACACAGTATTTTCACATGAAATACGCCACACTTTTTTTGACAGATGGCATCCTCCAGTTTGGTTAAGAATGTGTTTTTTTTTCCCCCCACAGTAAAGTGGCTGAAATAATTTAAAGCCATTCTGTAGAAAATGTAATTATCGTCCAACAATAAAAACGGAAAGTGCATTTAAGTAAAATCTTTAATCTTTAAGCTGACCAACTTCAGCATTTAAAATATAAAAATGTTGAGAAATCCAGCTCAAAGCTTGCTTTTTTGATTTAACAAACTTCGATACCTTAATTCTATATCCATGTGAGGTTCAGGTTATATTAGCAGGGTGTACAGTATATTCAGTTTGTGGTCTCTTATTGTGTTTGGGAATCTGCTGATGGCAAAAAAAAAAAAAAAAAATTATACAGGTTTTGTCCTACATTAGAATGAATTTCAAGACTGATCATCCTCAGTACACAAAGTTGCAAAAGCATTAAAGTAGACTAGTGCATCTGTATTTTTACAACCCGGCTCAATCAGGCTTTAATAAAAGAAGGATATACCTGTACATATAACACAACACTATTCCACTATACACTGAGAGAATGGTAAAAAAAACAACCCAAAAACGATTGCACTCTTAAATTGTGGCTATAATTTCCAGTGCACTGGCTTCTATTCCTGTGGTGTTCCACTTGAATTTGTGGCCATTGTTTTACTTTATCTTCAGTACTAGACAAATAATTACAAAATAACAACAAAACATGTGTTATTCCCATGTTGCTCCTATGCTCTATGAAGCTCTATTGAAATTCATATGAATAAAAAAAGAAAATACATTCAGGACTTTTGACATAAAATTCCTTTTATTAACTAACCATTTTTGTGCAGTTGAACAGAGCCTTGGTAGTGTGGGCCCCAAAGAATTGATAGAGAGTTTTAAAATGTTTATCGATAGGTGATAAAACTGAATTAATCTCCATTTTCACAAGTGTCCAACAAAGAAGTTGGTTGAACATCTTCTGTGATGTACAGAAGGTTACCGTTTTTGGCAGCAGACACTTTTCACAGTTTTCCTTTGTAGTGCATGTGAAGTGTTCATAAGTGATGAAAGATGATTTAGGACCAGGAATGTCTGTATGGTTGTTGGTGTGTCTGCAAGTAGCACAACGTGATCTGTTGCAAGGAAAGTTCCTCTTACAGCTCTATTAAAGATTGTGCCAGATAATCACTTTTTTTGCGTCTCACCTATGACCTTAATGCAGGGTGCCTAAAAATGATTGGGGGTAAAGGATCTTCTTTTAATTTGGTGACTGACATCCTGAATACATTGTTAAAGCCTTTTTTTATATTCTTGAATACATTAAAAATTTAGTGTAAGATTTACTTTACTGGTTTGTTTATGTAATTGCTGTAATAATGATGAACGTATATATATATAGATATATTATATATATATATATATATATATATATATATATATATATATATATATATATATATATGGACTGAAATTAAATTCAACTCTCACAAAGGGCATGGCAATAGGGAGCTCATATGAAATCTTCTTGTTTGTTCATATGATACATTGTTTAAGGTGAGACATTATGGTGAGTTAGTTTTTCCATGCTAATCTACATCATACTCACTGGCTGCATTTACAACGAAAATAGAGGCAGCACAATATGATTGCCGTGCTGTTCCTGAAAAAAGAAAATCCTTTGACCCCTGTCCTTTATTTTGACAAACATTTACAAGTATCTAAGTGTCATGCCAGTGGCGGTCACTTTCTGGTAATTAAGGCGGGGCTATGCTAATATACACGCATCATAAGTGCGTACTAATAATTAAAAGCGGCTTTGTAAGATTTTAGAATGATAAAACAAACATTGCTTGATCTAGAAAATGGACATTCCATTATTATTAGTATTATTGTTAAATAAGGTTGGTGCTGCCTTCATTTTCCAGAATTTTTCTGTGTAGCTTAGTGTGGCTTTCAAAATAAAACATAAACGGTTGGAATCTTTTACTTTTGATTTTTATAAAACTGCAACAAAGTGTAAATAAATGCCATAGCTACATCACTTCTGGTGCATGAATGACACCTTGTGGTGATGGAAGAAGTTCCACGTTCCCTTGTAAAATGCTTAACATAAAATAAATAAATAAATAAATAAAAATATATTATTATTATTGATAATATTCTAGTGTCTACCAGCACTGGGAACACCTTCCAGAAACAGAGGGGAAGTTGATTCTACTGGAGCCGGAGTTGCTGCCACAGCGAGAGGGAGCAAGAGTTGCTGCCGACGGAACTAGAGTTGCTGTTGCCAGAGAAGCACCAGCTGCCTGAAGCACCTGTCCACAGATCTCCCTGGTGTGAGTATTGTGGAGAACAGGCCCACCGCTGGAGAGAGTGACCTGACATCCCGTCATACTGGTACGGACTTTATGAAGAGTTTGGACACAAGTGGCAAGAATTGGCCATACCGAAAGCCACAGAAGGAGGCAATGCATGCCCGAGAGGCAGAGGGAGAGGAGCTGCCTAGCCATGAGCCAGAGAGGGAGGAGCTGCCTGCCTGAGAGCCAGAAAGGGAGAAGTTGTCGTCCTGCGTGCCGGAAGGAGAAGCCCTGCTGTCTCTAGGGGGAAAAGGGAGAAGCGTCTCCATCTCCAGAACTGGAGGGAGAAGTGCTGCCGTCTCCAGAAGAGGACACAAAGGAGCCGCTAGCTACAGAGAAGGGGGACGAGGTAAAGAGGCTACCAACACCACATCCCCGATGACCACCCCTATTCCGCAGTCTGGCGCCTGTAGGTCAGGTCCCTTGGCCCGTGCTCCCAGACATCCAACCTTCATGTTTGGACCTCTGGTCACTGGGACTATTTCCCAGGTTGATGCACCACCAGGCACAGTTGTTCGTCTGGTCTCCCATCCCATTCCCCCTGGCAAACCAGAGATCACTGCACATTTGTGGGGAAGTGGTTGGGCTTTGGTGGGGGGGGGGGGGCTGGTAGCCATGGAATGGTCAACAATGTGTGATAGGGCAGAGGCTGTGCACTGGGGAAAGTGTGTTTTCTGGCTGTGTCACGGATTGCTTTGGTGGGTAACGTCAGCCCCGGAAGAAGTAGCACACACAGACAGTACTGCAGGGTAAGAAAGAATGTGCTGGTGTGCAGATTTACTGAAAAATAAAAGGTTTAAACAAACTCAAAACAAAACAGCACAGTTGCCAAAATAAATTAATAAACAGATACAAATTGCTTCAATACAATTACTTATATTCTCTAATTCTTACAATTTAACGTTCCTCCTCTGAACACACTCCACCCGTTCAGCCAAAGCTGCTTATTTTTTTTATATTGTGGCCAAGGGATTAACTGGCTGTCAATTACCTAGTTAATCCCCTGACCACATTCGGCACAGGGTTTCTCATATGCGTGGTCAACAGCTAGTTTGTCAATAATCACTCATTGTTGACAACGCATTCTCACGGTTTTATCTGTATGTGGCATTTTAACCCCATCCAGGCTATAAACAATAACAAAACGTTGTGCTTTTACAAGCAAAACAGTACATTTTAAATAATAATACAACAAATACAAAATGACACAAAACATGAAATACGCACAGGGACGGAGGGAGTACCCCATCACAGGATATTTTACACACAAGTTGAATTGTTTTATTGACCAGCATGAAATCACCCATCACTAATTTAATGAGGGGCGACTGCCTGGTAATTAAACAGGCAGGTATATAAACCAGGTGAACCTTAGGAAAGGTACTTTGTTTATGAGCTTGGGTACCGATAAATGGCTTAGCCGTCCAGTTATAATGGAGGACTTGTAGGTGTAAAGTGTAGATTAGCACTCCTGGAAGGAGTTAGGCTTTTGTTTGTTTATTTTTGTTTTGTGAATAAATACATGTACAGGCACCTCCCTTGGACAACGGTGGCAAGAATGCCCTGTTTTGAATTCAGCTGTGGTCCAGTGTACTTCATTTTACACAAGAAGACAAGTGTGAAAGATCTCGAAAGTGGCAAAGCTTACCCCGGTATGCCACAATACGTATACAGAAATAATTGATATTCTGAAAATCACTATTTTAATAATTAGTGGCTACTTTTCTTCTTCATTATTACTAGTGATTGATGAGTAAGTATCCTATTGGACCCTGATTCTCTTTGGATAGAGCTGTTTGGTGTTTTTGAATTCCCTGTACACACACTCTCTCTCTCTCTCTCTCTCTCTCTCTCTCTCTCTCTCTCTCTCTCTCTCTCTCTCTCTCTCTCTCTTTAAAACAGTCAAAAAAGGAACAAAGCACTTCATAAAGTTGACCTCTTGGTGGTGCTGTATGCATTCAAACAATAAAAGAAAATCTACCTACAGGGGATATGCAAAAACATTGAGCTTTTGTTCATATAGTTTTTCATTAGTATTGTATTTCTTTGTTTTTATATATATATATATATCCCATATGAAGGTTACTCAGGTTGATACTGGAGCACAATACAGGTATGGAGCTTTAAGACAATTCTATATCATTAGGTTCGTGCTAAAGTTAAGCATTAGCCACTGAACTCAATGCAAGGCATTTAATGCTGCAGTGTGTCCCAGTAATGGCTGATGCAGCCGTCCCGAGACGAAGACGAAGGTCAATTATTAAGGGTAATGACTGTTGTTTGAAGCGAGTTTCAAGATTCTAAAGTCAGTTAGCTGTTAAGGGCATCTACTGTACCTGTGGGAAATTGATTTACAAAATCCTGTATGTATCCTGCATGTTCTGAGCTGTAATCAGGTTGAGGTTTTAACCGGATTCAAGTGAATAGATTCCTCCAAACCCAATTTGAGTTTGCCATGTAAACATTTGCTTTCAGATTCAATTATGGTATGTAAACATAGTATATGACTGCTCTGCTCTACTCAAAACCTGATTGGCAGAATAAGGCTGCGCTTGAATGAAAACAAAGTCTTTTTTATTTTGGTTGTTAAAACACATCAATAGACAGAAATGTATGCTGGGGAGGGTTCCGTCTGGAAAAGGAACTATCCAGTTGACTAGTGTTGAAAACATCCCCCAGTGTTTTGACTTTCTTTGAAACAGGCAGTATCCCTTTCTGTTGTGATTTGTCAGAAGTTAAACTTTTACAGAACACCCTGTATTATTCACAAGAACAACATTACATTTTCCTATCTTGGTAATATATTTTATATTGTAATCCTAATTATTTATTTATTTATTTATTTATTTATTATATTTTTATTCTCTATTATGGGCCTGATTTTTCCCAACTTAGTAAAGGTGTTTATCCATAAGTAGACTTTTTTTATGTAAATCTCCACATTTTTAAAAATTTCCAGGGTAAGTAAAGTTATACTTTACGTTCATTTTTTGAGTAAATGTACTCTACTAACTGCCTGCACATACCAAGTAAATTTACATTTTACTAAACATACAAATGATATTAATGCCAATTTTCACGTAATTTCAATGTGTACATTTATATCATCAATGTTAATAGTGTAAATGTACACGTATTAGATAAACCCCTGCTGAAACTGGGAGTTTTGATCAGAGAAAGGCAAGATAGCTTTGTTGCTTCTGTTGCAGAGAAAGTAGAACAACAGAGAACCAGACCATACCCTGTTGAATGAATTATTTTTTTCCAGGATCACCTTTATGGATGCTACCAATGAACAAGTTTTGAGGTATTATCAGTTTGATAAGCAAACTATTTATGATCTCTGTGAATTCCTGTGGCATAGATCGAATGCTCTCCCTCCCAACCTGTGAGGGCACTACATAAAAGGAACAGGGTACCCTTAATCAAATGGCATGACAATTTATTTCTTAGGGCAGGTGGGAAGTCAGTCATTTAGGCTGAGCTACAGCACCCAAGCTCAATGACTCGGACGGGAGACGGCATGGCATCCGAGGATTGGAGGAGCGGATGCGCTCATTAACCTAGGGGTCATGAGCGAGGGTATAAATAGGGGGGCGTAGTTGTAAGTGATCTGTTCCTTGGTAAATGGTTAGCGTTTTAACCTACAAGGAGTCTGTGCTGCCGTGTTGTGAACCGTGAGTTTTGTTTTGTGTCTCTTAGTGTTTGTGAACTGTTGTCTGTTTTTTAATAGACTAGCAGTAGCACGATCCAGAGCTGTAATGAAAGCCAGCATAAACCCGGACATCACTTTCACCCCTGCATTTTCATGGAGAACTGTAATACACCACGAGCACTTATTCTCTATCACTAAGAACTGTGTTTGTGTTTTGTGTTTAGTATCTGTGTGTTAAACTGGACTTTTTGGTTGCAGGTCAAACCCGAGGTATTTTACAAACAAAGCGATACACGCCACTGAATTCACTTAAATCATTTATTACTTACAGGTGTTTGTCATAAGGCCCTGGACATTGCATTTAACTTCAGTAAACACCTTTGCACCTGTTAGTAATTGTCTGTGTGATTCTTACCTGCACTGCACCGCACTCACCTGTACCCACTCACCACTTTGCCACAATTCCCTAAGACGAATTTGGAAGCTTCCACCAACGGGCCGGTTGTATTAAAGGGATCCGATCCCGGGTCCGGGCTCAGATCTTGATCTTGATCTTAGTTGTGTTGTACTAAATGGATCAGTGCTCAATCTGAGCTCAAATCTGAGTTCAAACCTGATCTTGCTTTTAAACTTTATTCAAAACCATCAGACATGTATAGGTCGAGTTTTTAAAGATAGGAAAAACTCTCTTTTTTCGGGAGGAAGAAGTAAGAAGACGGTACAGATTAACACTGGGTACCATAAGTAAATTAACAAACATGGCTGACCCGACAGTTGGGCCGACGACGGAGCGCAGTCATGCCGTACCAACATAACACTGTGTATTGGTATAAGTACAGTACTTCCCTGCTCTTTGTCGCCTGCTTATGCTACATTCCCATTTGGCTATTGTAGGCCTATCATTTAGGATGAGGGCAGGGATGGGGGGCTGGACCTGTCCGGTAACCATGGGGATAGTATGCCGGCAGGGTAGCTTTAAAACCAGGGCGGAATGAACAGTCATGACAGACAAATACAAATGTAGACTGTGCAGCAATTAACACTTAAACATTAATCACTCGTTTCACAGACCCTGATTAGCACCAGTCTTGGACTATCTAATGTTAAATTACATAGGCTAGTCTAGGAGTAGTGCTACCGGGAGTCTGTGAAACCAGTTCTTAGTATGTTATCAGTATATTTGTGGTTTTAATAATAATAATAATAATAATAATAATAATAATAATAATACAGTATGCAATTGACAAATGGAGTGCACAAAAGATTGTTTTAATACTAAACTTGTAAGCAGATTACAAGTATAGATTTCAGAAAGGTTTATTATTCACTCTTTCATTAGGCTTTCCGGGTGTCATCGGAGCTGTTGACGGCAACCATGTCCGTATTATTGCACCTGTAAGGGATGAGACAGTTTACGTGAATAGAAAGTTCAATAAATGTTCAGGTGAATTCTACTAACCTCACTATTACTATGACTACTAGGCTACTACTTTCACAGGTACAAAAAATGGCAGTTAAATAATAATTGTAACACATTGTGTACCGGTGTCACAGGAAATAAGTTAGCCGGGAAATGTTAGCGTTGCCATTGGTATTTTTTTAAGAAACGAAAACAGGTATTGCTAACCGTATTGTTTTTGTTTAAAAATGTGACGTTTGACATCATATTTATCTAAGTGTACTGCAGACATTGTTTTTCTGTTTAAAAAAGTAACATTTGTCGTCTTATTTATTCGTCTTTTATTGATACGTTTTTGACGTTTTAATCAAGTGTACGTGTAGGAATATCTAAACCCGTTTTAATATATACAGAAAACGTATACGTTTTTACTGAAATATGGTGTTTTAAGAGATAGATCATTTGAGAAACGCACAAAACGATTGACTTCCTACATACTTTCATACGAAGAAACACACGCAGACCACATATATATGGACGTGTATATGCACACCTGTATTATGAATGGTACATTAGAGTTCAGTACTTACAGATCGATGCTTTTGATGCGGTATGGTTTTATTTTTTGTATATTTTATAAAAAATTAATTGTTTTAGATTTTGCGCCTTTTTTGGGGTGGCCCTGGGCAGTATACATTATAGAGGGGAAGGGTTTGTGACTTGACAGCTGTAATAATCTAGTTGCACCTAAAAATAAATCTTAATGCTTAATTGTTTCTGATATGTCGTAACCAATATACAGAATATTGTATTTATTTCTCTTTCGGTAATATTTGTACAAAGAAAACCTATAATGGAAATATCTGGCGATTACAAACTTAAAATGACAACTCTGGTTTAAACTGGAAATGTTAAATAACAGATATTGTCATATTATTTAAAAAGTGTTATTGTAACGATTTAACACAAATATAATTGCACATAAAAATAAATCGCACGACCACGTCTCTGTAGTAGTTTAAATTTAACCAATATTAAATAAAATACAACATGATACAATAAAGAGTGTTATTAATATTATAGCAATGTGTTTTTGATTTTAACCACATATAACATAGCTTTAATAAAGATCCTGACAACATTTTTAAAAGTAAAACAATTTTCTGAATTAAAGTTGACAGACAGAAAATGGAGACGGCTTAACCTTGCCTTTACATTCTACAATTTGCTAAAGATAAATAACCACTTTTATGCCTTGTAACAAAATAAAGAACAATCCAAATAAGTTATCTGAACGGTATTTGATCACAGGCAGTTATCTCAAACGATTACACCCTTTCATCTTTTCATAACCACATCTTACGTTGTTCATAATAGGAAAAAATATGAAGTAGTATATAAAACATACGGTATATAGCTTCATATATAAAACAGTGATGCTGTTAAATAAATGTGATTATTACATCTCTTTGATCTTACTTTCTTAGAAGAGAACATTGGACATATTTTGGGTGACAGTGGGTATGGCCTAAGGCGATACCTGTTAACCCCTTACCTTCACCCCCAAACACCTGCACAGGAGAGGTTGGTCAGCATTTTACATTTAAAACTGTAGTTTAACACTGTAGTTTATTTCAATTAGCCTATATATCATATGGTTAAAGTGTAGATTTAAAAAATTACATAAATTACATTAAAAAAATTAAAAAGTGACCCTCATATAACTTTGGCTGAATACAGTGTAAAGGAACTATGTGCTTTTTAACAGGTACAACAAAGCACACAGCAGAACCAGGGTGAAAACTGAACAAACAATTGGCATCTTGAAGAGGCATTTTGATTGTCTACATGGCTGGCCCCGCACAGAACTGTGAATGTGGTGTTAGCCTGTGCGGTGCTGCACAATATATGTAATCAAAGCCAACAAACCAATTCCTCCTGAAGATAATGCAGATGAAAATGAAATAAATGATAAATTACAACCAGGATAAATTATGTATATTGTGAAGAATATTTTTTCTTAAAAACAGAATGCAGTTAAATTCTTATTGGTCAAGTTTATTGGTAAATCAACAGTTACCTTTCCAAATTTATTTATTTATTAACAACGTTCAAATTGCATAATTCAATAACATTTTAATTTATTTATGTCAATAACAACAACAACTACATGTATTTTATGTACATCATTTTATTTCAGCTTTTTTTTTATCTCTAGTTCTAATTTTTCAATTTCAAGTTCTAATTTCCCTTTGTTAATATTAAAATGCCATCCACTATTGTCTTCTTTTTTATCCTGTCTTTCTGAGTAATTTGTTCAGTTTGTTGTGTATCTATTAAATAAAATATATTTATTTATTAACATTATGGTTGTCAAGTAATATATTTAGTTCTTACGGGGGAAAAAAGTTGTTCAATACATTTCTATACAATTATCTCATTACAACCACATTCAAAATAGTTAGCTTTACCTTTAGTAACAATGAAGACATAGTCCTGTCCTAAAATAATATATATCAACACTAAATTAACTGATTATTAACGATGGTGAATTACTTTTCTCAAGAACTGTATTCATGTAGCATTTACCTACGGCTGACTCGCAGACCTCCCTCGATCTCCTCCACAATTGGCCTCCCCTGAACATCTCCTCCAAGACTGCAATGGCCCCATGGCTATCTGGCGGAGGAGGACCACCCCCTGTGCAGCATGCTGAAGCTAATTTCTCTTTTGCTACAAAACAGTATTTATTCTGTATAATAACTCTAAATGCTAAACAACAAACAATACATTATTGAGAAAAAAATAATACCTACATCGCTGTTTTAAGATTTTTTTTTTTATTTAGCTTTGATTTCCCCAAGAGTCATGTTTTGTCTGAGGCTAGTAAATTGAAACAATAAAGAATAATGTTTTCTATCTAATATATAAAATTGTGAAATAAAATATGAGTGAAATTTGCTATTTATGCTTCGGTTATTTCGATAATTTTTTAGGCTATATAAGATCCGAGTAGTTCTATACTAATTTTATATACTAACATTACCCAATACATTTATATTATACTCCATATAAAATTAGACATTTACCTATTGACAGCTGTCAATATTTCTCCCCACGTTTTGTGTTTTAAGTAAGTGGTTATATTTTGAGTAATTCCACCAGTTATAATTTCTTCTTTTTCCCTATATGCTACAGCTAACGCCTCCTCCTCCTCCTGGGAAGTCCACCTTCTCAACATTTTGTTTAGTCTGCTCCCACGCAAAAAACACAGTGATTGTATAGTTACCACCTTAGTTACCACACAAGCTGTTTAAAAATTGGATAAAAAAATCAGATCAATAGAGGCAGACCCTGATCCATTTAGTACAACGCCATTTCAAGATCCAGCTCCTTTGAGTCCGGATCCGATCCTGTTTTTTGATCTCATTAGCACAACCGGCCCCTGCACACCCAATTACAGTTTTGACCAGTCACTGGCCCTACATTTTTATGGCTATTGACTAGCAAACAGTAGATGTCTAAAGCCTGGGACACACATCAGTAGTATGGAGTCGTGCAGAACAAGAAGCATTTTGTTGTCCATATCACTCACCATTTATTTTTATGAGACGGAACTCACATTGACGAAAAAATACCATAGCAGAAAAGTATCGCAGCGACAGAATTTTAGTTTGCTCATTTGGTTGCTAGTAGCTATTGATCCCAAAATCTCATCAAGCAGCTTCTTGAAGGATCCCAGGGTGTCAGCTTCAGCATTACTGGGGAATTGGAATTTTGTGTTCTGAATGCCCGTTTATCTAATCTCCATTTGTGACCCCTAGTCCTTGTTTCTTTTTTCAGGTTGAAAAAGTACCCTGGGTCAACATTGTCGATAACTTTTAGAATGTTCAATCCTTGAATCAGGTCGCCCATAGTCTTCTTTGTTCAAAGACTGAATAGATTCAATTCTTTTAGCCTGTCTGCATGTGACATGCCTTTTAAACCAGGAATAACTCTGGTCGCTTTTCTTTGCACTCTTTCTAGAGTAGCAATATCCTTTTTGTACCGAGGTGACCAGAACTGAACACAATATTCTAGATGAGGTCTTACTAATGCATTGTAAAGTTTTAACATTACTTCCCTTGATTTAAATTCAACACTTTCCACTATATATCTAAGCATTTTGTTAGAATTTTTATAGCTTCCCCTCATTGCCTAGATGACATTTCTGAGTCAACACAAACTCCTAAATCTTTTTCATAGATTCCTTCTTCAATTTCAGTATCTCCCATGTGGTATGTGTAATGGACATTTTTATTGCCTGCGTGCAGTACCTTACACTTTTCTTTATTAAATTTGCTATGTGTTTGCCCAGTTCTAAATGCTGTCTAGATCATTTTGAATGACCTTTGCTGTTGCAACGGTGTTTGCCACTCCTCCTATTTTTGTGTCATCTGCAAATTTAACAAGTTTGCTTACTATACCAGAATCTAAATTGTTAGAAAGAGCAGAAGACCTAATACTGATCCCTGTGGTACTCCACTGGTTACCTTGCACCATTTTGAGGTTTCTCCTCTAATCAGCACTTTCTGTTTTCTACATGTTAACCACTCCCCAATCCATGTGCATGTATTTCCTTGAATTTCTACTGCATTCAGTTTGAGAATTAATCTTTCATGCAGGACTTTGTCAAAATATTTCTGGAAATCTAAATAAACCTTGTCATATGCTTTGCAATTATCCATTGTCAATGTTGCATCCTCAAAAAAATCAAGCAGGTTAGTAGTAGTTAGACATGATTGCTCTTTTCTAAAACCATGCTGACTGTCTCCCAGGATACTGTAACATATACTGTAAATAACTTTGTATAAGTCTATTTTCTAGGTATTTTTATGGGGTCCTAAAAAGGGGTGAGCGACTTTACATTGGTGTGACATACAGGCTTTTTCCTGAAATTGTTGTCTCAAAATGTTCTTTTGCTGTTATAATATTGGAAAAACTTTTTGGAATTGGTTTTAGCCCCCTTGGCAGTGTTAATTTCTGTCTCTCACTTGGCCTTTCTAACTTCCTTTTTGACTTGCACTTACAGTTTCAAGTACTCTTTCTGTGTTCTTTGTTCTTGGTCCCCTTTAAATGAGTTGCAAAGTGCCTTTTTTCTCCTGAAAATTATTTTTTTAATTGATCTATTAAACCATTTTGGCCATTTTGTTTTAGATTTATATTTGTCTACTTTGGAGATGTATTTGCTTTGCGCCTCCTAGTACTACATTTTTTTTTAAATAGCCATCCTTTCTCTGTGGATGTTTGCTCCAATCTACTTCTGTTCCTTCATAGTTTGTCTTTTTAAAATTATAAACCTTAGCTTTAGTCATTACTTTGGGGTTTTAAAAGCACGTCAAATGAGACCATGATGTGATCTGAGTTTGCCAATGGTTCACTGACCTCTGCTTTAGTTATTCTGTCTTCGTTAGTTGAAAAGACTAAATCAAGGAATGCTCATCCCCCCCCCCCTCCCCCTCCCCCCCCCCTCCCCCTTCCCCAAGGGGAGTCCCCCTCCCCCAGTTGCTGCCCTGACAAATTGCATTAGAAAGCAGTCATTTGTCATTTCTACCATTCCAATTTCAGCTATTGTACTCCCCACCGGGTTTTCCTATTTTATATAGGGGAAGTTGCTACACACACCTCTAATTTCATTGTATAACAGATTATTCTGCACGGTATCTGAATTTGGCAGTCTATAGCATGCCACTATTATTATGCTGTGACAGAAGTACAATGAACCTTGGTTGTAAATCTCCCTCCCAACCTGTGAGAGTACTAAGCGAGGACAGAGTTTTTTTGACCTGCTGGCTTGACAGTTCTTTCCCCAGGTCGGGAACTCGGTCAGTCTAGAAAAAGGCGAGACTCCGTTGCAGGAACGTATTGACCTGGAAGGGAAACAATGTAGCAGCCGCAGATTGTAAAGGCAGTTGCATTTGTTTACCAAGGGGTCATGCATGACAGCATATAAGGGGGATGGAGAATTGTAATCTATTCCTTCGAATTGGTTTGTGGTGAGTAAGAACCAGAAGGACAGTGAGAATATTCGTGAGTGTTTTGTTTGTTTGTTAGTAATTGCCTGTGTTTGTAAATCACTAATTCATGCACTAAACAGACTTGTGTATGTGTTTTGTGTTTAATGTGGAGATACAATAATGGGACTATTATTTTGGGATGAGCCCAGGGTAATACACTCCACTGTATTGCTTACCAGCATTATTTATTTACTGTTTGTTTTGCCGTCAGGCACTGGACTTAAAGAAATAAAATAAACAAACCTTTTTCACCTGGATTACAATTGTCTATCTGTTCTTTGATCACCTGCACCTGCACACTATTAACCACTTTGTCACATATGCCCTTTGAAATCTTGTCCATTATTCTGACCAATATTGATTCTGCGTTGATTTTCGCTTCCAGATTTAACACCTGGGCTTCAAGACTGATGCATAGTGCTACCCCTCCACCTCTTCTGTCCTGCGTGTCTTTCCTATACAGTGTATACCCACTAATATTATATTCGTCTCCATGACTCGTGGATAACCAAGTTTCTGTAACACCTATCACATCGTAGTTACTTGTTAGTGCAGTAGCTTCAAGTTCTAACATTTTGTTTTTGAGGCTTCTTCCATTTAGATAAATACATTTAATGGCTGTCTTACCTGAGTTGTTGCCCTTATTTTGATGTAGACACCGTTCTTTTTTTTGTTGCTTTTTCTCCCCTTCCTTTCCAGTTTAAGTACTTCTGCACCTCCTCGTGGATCCTTTCTCCGAGTAGATTGGTTCCCTTTTTATTTAAGTGCAGTCTGTCCCACCTATATAGATAGGTTGTAGAATGTGACCCAATGTTAAAGGAACGTGAAGCCTTCCTGTGTGCACGACAGTTTCAGCAATGCATTTAGATTATTTATTTCCAGCTGTCTGTATGGTCCTTTGCAAGGTGCCAGCAGTATCCCAGAAAATACCACAGTTTTGTTGAATTTCCTTTCTAGCTCTCTCAATTTGTTTTGCAGGGATCTTGATCTGTCTCTTCCAATGTTGTTTGTACCGATGTGGACGACTACTATGGGGTCATTTCGTGTTCGTTCCAGGAGCCTGTCCATGTTGTTAGTGATGTATATGGCAAAGGCTCCCGGAAAGCAGCACACTGTTGTAAGTGGGTCGCAGTGAACTTGCTGTGTTTCTCAATATGGAGTCCCCGACAATCATGACCTCCCTTTTTTTTTTGCTGCCTGGCCAGCACCGTTTATGGGGTTGTTCCTTTCGTTCTCGTGATGCTGGTTTTGATCATCTAAATTTTGAAGTAGGTCAAATTTGTTTGACGTTTTGATTTCTGGTGGTTGTGTTTGACTAAGTTGCTTTTTTTCCTGTCTCCGCCTATCTGAACCCAGCTGTTCCAACCCTCTTTTATCTCCCTGGTGGCTTACTGTCTGTTAGGGGTGCAAACTTCCAAGAATTTCAGGTGTGCCAGCTCCTCAAACTCTTGTTGCTCTGTCATTTTCGTGCAGCTCCATTTCTAGCATACTTACTCGTTGAAGCATGTCAGGGAACTTGCAGCACTTCACACACACTTGATTTAGCTCTGCTGGGTTTTCTTGGATTTCCCACATCATGCAGGTATCCCAGATTACTGGCTTAAGGCCATGTTGTTTTTTTTTTCTTTCTTTCTTTTTTTAAAATTTAGTTGTTGCCAATTACTTTTGTTATTTTCTCCCAATTTAAAATGCCCAATTATTATTTAGGCTCAGCTCACTGCTACCACCCCTGTGCTGACTTGGGAATGGCGAAGATGAACACATGCTGTCTGAAGTGTGTGCTGTCAGCTGCCTGCTTCTTTACACACTGTGAATTCACCATGCAGCCAGCCAGTGGCTACAGCATAGGAAGACAACACAGCTCCCAGGCAGCTAAGAGGCAACCCTGCAGGTGCCGGGCCAGACTACAGGGGTTGCTGGTGTGTGGTGAGCCGAGGACACCCTGGCCGACCTAAACAATCCACCACCTGCTGATGCTCAGCCAATTGAGCGCTGCGTCCTAGAAACTCCCATCCACGGTCGGCTGTGGAATAGCCCAGACTCGAACCGGCGATGTCCATGCTATAGGGCGCATCGTGCACTCACACAGAGCGCCTTTAATGGATGTGCCACTCAGGAGCCCCGTTGTTTTTTGGGTTTTTTTGGTAGGTTTAAGTTTAGTTTCTGCAGCTTTCAAACTGCCTCTAAACTGTTCTGCACTTTTCCATGAACCACTTCTCCCCACGCAGCCACTCTCCAGACTGCCCATTTGAACTGCCTTGCCTTTGTGTGTGCCTGTTCGTGCTTTGTAACTTACGCCCCCTTGCCTCAGAATGGCACCGAGTTTGAATCTAAAAGTAAACAGCTGGCCTGAGTTTCAGCTTGTTATCACAAAAAGACACGCAGCTGTTTGAATTTAGCTACAGTAATTTCCCAATTTACTGTGTTTTCTGCTTAAAGCAGTTCAAGATTGAATTTCTCTTTACTGCCTCTAAACTGCTCTGCACATTTCCACAAAGCAGTTCTCCCAACGCTGCCGCTGTTTGAAATTCTTCCTCTTCCTTCTCATCATCACTGGAACTCAAGGCCATAATTTGGGGCCAGTTTGGCTGTATTGGTAGGGGCATGATTTACTTTAGAAACCACTGCCGCACATGCTGTTGTGTGTCCACCAAATTCCCGGCTAGTGGTGTTGTGCCGCTCGTGTGTGTCTCTGGCTTACTTTGGAAACCTCTGCTGCATATGTTATGTGTCCCAGGCTTAATGCTGCAAGGCAGAGTGTATCACAGTCTTCAATATGCAAGATCATTAGTGCTGTAACTGAAGCCTTGATAAAGATTTCCTGCTTTTATTAGATTCCAACTATAAGTGGGTAAGCAACAGCAAATTACTTTTTATTTTTATCAAGATACAGGAATGCCTCAGATAATTGGACTAACTGATTGTACACATGTAGCAATAAAACCTCCTGCAGAGTCTGAAGCTGTTTTTAGAAAAAGGAAAAAATCGATTCTCTTCCTGGTCTGACGTCACCCACAAACCCATCCTGTTAGTCTCCTGCAAGCTTACACACACGATTATATAATCGGCACAATGTGTATGATGTTAGGTGTTTGTTAAACTTTTGTTTTTAATAAGACTTTTTTTTTTTTTTTTTTTTTTTTTTATTTATGCTAGTTTCATTTTGGGCCTTGCATCATCTTGCACATTGGAAATGTTCCTGAAAAAGTGAAAATTAAATGTACCATGAATCGTATTAGGACGCAGTTTTGTAGGAGTTTTAAATGGGAAGTTCTTATGGTTCAGGCACTGAGTTAAAGGGGAGCTTTTATGATCCATAGGCAGTTTGCTGTAAAATGTTTAAATCTTGAACAATAAACAAAGTTTAAAAAAGTGTGCATTCTTTTAGAAGCAAATATGACAAATGTATGAACATAAGGGTATGCAGTTCCAGTCCAAGAGAGCTACATTTTTTTCTGTACCTTTGTACCTCTAATTAACAAACATAAAATAAATACAATATAGTTTTAACTTAACCTTTTAAAGTGTTTCTTGTTCGTTTAACCACTGCTGTCTTCTCTTTATCTCTCACAAGTTCCTATTGAGATTCTCATTTTGTAGTGAGAATTGCTCCAATTAACTTGTGAATGAAGCCAGAAAAAAAGACGCAATGCACGGTATCAATATTCCTTCAGATCGCAAAGTACTGTAAAAAAAAAAGAAAAAGAAAACTCACCAGCAGACTAATTAGATTCTGCAGCATTTTCATTTTTAGTTATTTCCTCATTTTAAAACAATATTTTGAAACAAAATTAATGTTATTTCTATTACATGTTCATTTACATTATTGTGAAATAATTAAAAAATATGAACTTAGCGTTTCCCAGTAAAAGTGTAGCACAGTGAAAGCATGGCAAACCATGTAAGCATTGGAAAGCACAGACAAGTATGGTAAAGCATGCTTTGTCAAGTTACCTGAATTATCACATGAGTTGGGTGGGAAATACTACCGATTTTTCACCAGAAATACGTACAAGTTAAAGGTCAAGACATGCATTTGCTGCAGATGGTATTACAGTCAGATTGTCAACGATTAAAAAGATAAATCCATCTAGATATTCTTTCGCATTTGTTTCATCCAGTACATATACCTCTAGCAGACTAGTCTGAAGAACAGGGAAAAAAGCGCTGGGCAAGGGAAATAATGTGTCAGGTGTCAAAGTGGATATGAGAATTGCAGTGATGAAGCTAATTTGCCTGAAAACATTAAAAGTAGACCGGACATTTCCATCAAAGGATTTAAAAAATCTGGAATTCATCTGATGTGATCAGAAACCCAGAAGCACTGCAAACTACTGCAGCTACTGTAGGACTTTTTATGTTAAGCATTTTTCGTGTTTATGCCAGACTTGTTAGAAAGTCTGTAACAAAATGGTTGAGTGTTATTGTCGATACGTTGTAGATATTACTAAAGACACCCACCGTGCAGATATCGCAAAGTCCATAAACAAAACAAAATGTTGAAATAAATTAGTTCTGCACAGTATAAAAAGTTGATTTTACCAGTGCTTGCTAGTCTAACTGGTTAGAAGGCCTTCGTTGTTGTTCTCCGAGTTGCTGCAGGTGACGTTGTAGATGCTAGTATAACGAGTTACTACTAATGGGATTTAGCAGACAGATTTCATTAAGTAATCATTACTGTATTTAAATCTATAAATGCAAAACTGTGCTGCCGCCTGAATTGGGAGCCAAACCGAGTCATTTAAAAACATGGAAACGGAGGTGTGAGGGGGGCAACTCAAGCACATTCCCGAGTTCTTTGGTTCATAGAAACGTATCAGAGGAGCTGTCACCAATTCCAGACACATTTGCGAAATATTTAAAATATAAACATGCTGAGTTCATTGCAGTCATCAGCTGCATAGATTAACCACTCAGCAGAATGTGACAACTAACAAGTGAGTGCAGGTATTAAGTTACTGTTTTAGTATCACTTTAGTGTCTTAACAAGTTGTATTTTAAGCAGTTGAATATGGTAGCAACCAACTTGCTCCTGAAGTGGCACCCAGCAATTTAATTTGGCAACCAGTTTTGGTTTTTTTTGGCTTGGAGCCATTGGCTCCTAAGGCAGCAGCTTCGCCTGGAGACCTGATTTCTAATTGTGTTTTCAAGAAATGTATTTTAAAGAATAAACAGGAAACAAAATCAAAACAGACCGTGAAGCTTATTTGACCAAAAGTGCTTTACCAACGTTACTGCAAACACTGGCACAAGCAAATAAGCAATAAGTGATTTTTTTTTTTTTTTTTTTTGTTTCATGTTTAACCTACTGTATCGTAGCATGACCCTCGTATTATATTAAAGGGGGTCTTTCCATGTGCTTGATCAAGCTTCTAATACATTTACTATAAATACTCTGACCCAGGAATGGTGTGCTCAACAACATTTAGACACAATGGTAAAAATTAATTGTACCTAGATTTGCTCAGCTATTATTTATTTGCTGGGTCTCAGCTGCAATTCCGCTGTAAGGTATGAACATTAATTGGTTTTATGATTTTAATATAACATTTACAGAAGCATAAAAACAACAACGAGACTCCACCACATTTCGTCTGCAGCAGCCAAAGTCACTTCCGACGAAGCACAGCGGGCTGGAGCATATCAGAGTAACCTTGCTCCCAGCACTGCCTTTTGTTCCCAGCACACTTCTTTAATAGCAGTGCCCCATCCCGAGAAACATCCAAATACATTCTTCAATGGTCTAATTAAGTTAATATTAATGATAAATGTACTTTTACAATATAAAGAAGAAGAAGAATGTAAACTTTATCAGAAACTTTTTTTGCATCCTTCTCCTTTTCATATTTAGTTGCCTAGTAACACACACACACACAAACACACAAACTTTTTTTATTTTATTTCCAATCACTTCCAGCATGTTCTGGCAGTAAATTGGAGAAGGTGGAAAGGCTGTTGCCTTATCACACAGTTTATATGCAACAACATACAGATCATGAACTGATCCTGCTGTATGTTAATGCTTATAGTCCAAAATGGGATTTTTAAATTAATTATTTTTTTTTTTACAATCCCTGTAGCATTTCTGTGTATAAATATAGGGTACAGGCACTCTAGGAATGCTATTCGAGTACCATAAATATTTACATGAGTAATAACATTGTACTGAACAATACTGTTTACTTTGTAAGATAAAAATACATGTGGGGGTTAAATACAGTATAATCGTAAATCTCGAAAACCTACTCACTTCTAAATCTTTTGTAGTCATTTTTGTATTACTTTAGTATAAATACATGTTAATTTGGATTCATATGTTGTTTTTTTCTGACTTTATGTGAACAAAAAGACACACATTTTCCCGTTTTCCCATTGGAAATAGTGATATTTTGAAATATCACTGTCCTGGTCACAAAAGCAAAGTTTGTGGGGAATAATAGCAATTTTCTATACTTTTGAGGCATAAGCAATTAGGAAATAACACTTACTACCCAGGAACAAAAAGTGTGTTATATAGTGTTATCTGCTCCAAATGCAATTTTCCATGGTATTCCAAAAGATTGCAATACTGTATTCACTGTCCTGAGGATATTTCTCCTGTCGTTGATATATCCTTGCATAACGGCAAAGCAAGCAGCTGCGTTACCACTTTTCCAAATTCTTTACTGAAGTAGCGTATTACTACTTCAAGTAGACTCAACTACTTAGTAAGTATGACTCTTGAGAGTAGGTCCACAGTTGTGGTTTCAACTTGATTTCCATGTTAAACTCAGTTTTTCAACCACTGATATCTCGGCAATGTTAGGGGGTACAGTGATATCCCTTGGAACATAAAGGCTTAGTTTGTCTCTTAAATCTTAACAGTCTTTCAATAGGATTAGCATTTTAAAAGATAAAACTGGGGTCAAAACGTTAACATTTCCCCCCTGTGCACAATGTTTATAATGTAATTTTTCAGTAGACAAACTCACTGTGGCTTGCTGCTCTAAAATCTTTCAAGACAGCCACAGAAACACAGATGGGCTGTATATGTAAAAATTGAACAACTCACTTGTTTCCTTTAAACTGTTAGTTAAAATGAATTGTGAATTTGATGAATGCTATTAACTGGCTTTCTTTACTTAAACATTATAGCAGCACGATTTCTGGTTTAAACTTTTTATGTTAAACTCAGACTGTCAACCATATATCTCGGTCAAATGTATTTAAGAAAATTCCTCCATCCCCATCCCCATCCCCATCCCCACCCTCACCCGATACAGCCATGTCAGAAATTATGTAATTAAATATGAATAGAAAAAAGTTAAGTCAAATAAACCGATTTAAATTAAAACATAGTGTAGAGTACCAGCTTTTCAGGAACAGTAGAAGTAGGAGATGACAATTCTTTATTTAGATGACAGCTGCACACAACACTCACAGCAAGCTTCCACACGCTCTCTTGTCCAGGTGTGTCCCTTAAATATCTTGTATCCTTTGACAAGGGGTCACTGCTGGTGCAAAGGCATCAATGTTAGCCTATGGAGGCCTGTCCATGACAACCCCTCCTGTGAGTGCCACCCGGGATAAACCATAAGCAGCCTCCCAGCACCACCTCCCTGCTCCGTGCACACAGTAGCTCAGTGCCCTGCAGGGCTGGTATTGCTGCTTGCGAGACCAGACCACAATGGTGCAGCCCCAGTATCCCGGACTGCACATGCCGTTAAACTAGTTTCTGCGACAGTTCTTTGTTATAACTTCAACTGCAGTATCCATTTTCATTCATAATGATTTGATTGGGTAATGAAAAAGAAAGTGAAACCATCTGTATTTAAAAAAAAAAAAAAAAAAAAAGATTCTGTTTGGATCTGTGGTGTGGTAGGTTTATAATATTTGCAGTAATTTTATTGATTAAGATACATAGTAATTTTAGTACACAGTGTAAATATCGAAAGAAATTAAAGTGTTTAGAATTTTTTAGGACTGTTCATAATTTTAAAGAAAAAAATTGTTGCAATTATTTGAATGCTGCTATATAGATAGACCTGGAGAAAGAGCTGCAATAGCTACAGCTATAGTACTCATCGCCGAGGTAGAGACCTCTGCTGACTTCATTTTGGGTCTTTGTCGAAGATATATCGAATTGTACCATGGTTTAGACGAAGTTACAGTTTGGTACCTCGGCATGTTAAAATTGTACCCTGGTTTCAAGTCTCGTTTCTTGTTGCAAGTTGTTTATGACATCCCTTTTTTACGACATTTGTCAGACCTGTAATAAGATTTTTTACTTGTTGAAAGGGCGATAATGAGGAATGTTTGTCTATAAGCACAGCTCCCATTCTTTGAGGGGAACTAGAAGATAAAAAAGGAGACATTTTAAGTCACATTAAGTTCAAGTTAAAATATGAAATGTTGTTGAAGTGTTGAAAAGCTATTTCTGTTATATGCCAATAAGAAAGCATGTAGTTGCAGGGCAGGACCATAGAAGTATAGGTATAAAACATTAATAGCAATAATAATGTTACCCAAACTAGCAGTAGGGCAGGTATTGTTGATGGAGTTGGCATGTTGGGATGGGATTTTTTTTTTTTTTTTCCATGATTGATTGTTTATTTAAAATAGACTTGTGATGGGGCTTGGAGCTTGAATACTCTGACAGAATCAGAGCACACACTTTGTTTTTTGTTCTTTTGTCTTGTTATATTTGAGTGTACTGTTGAATAACCATTAATGTTTGGAATTGTTATCTGATTTTACTGCACAGGGGCAGGGAGTACCCTGTCACAACTCTGTTGTAGAATGTACAAATCACGGCATGACCCTGGGTTTCCTAAAATGATGGTAATTACATTGTGCACATTACTGGAATCAAACATTTTCTTCTTTAAATACGTAACTTCAACATTACTACAGTCAATAGGCCACATGAGTGCAGTCAATTGCACCAAGGGTACCAGCTACTTGGAACATTTTTATCTTGATTTGTTTTACAGAACAGAAAAAGCAATGAGAAATTCACCAAGTGTAAGACTTGTTAGGAGCTGAGGATCCCTGGATTTAAGGCTAGCAGAAGTCTCCTCAATCTAATTATGATCTAAAAATTCTGATGTATACGAGAATTGAGACCAAGTTAAAGAATAAGTACTGGGGTTCCAAAAAAGTGTTACACATCCCTCACGTGTTGCTACAACTGTTTAAATAACGTACCTGTAATTTCTTTTTATTGTTAACATCCTGTTACATTGTTGACAACTTTTTACACTTGTAACACTTGTAAAATCTTTTTCAAATCTTTTTTCAATAAAGATAAGACATGGTTGCTTAAAGAATAATTAGTAGAACAATGTAAAAGTGTGATTTTTAGCACAGGAAATGGCATCCTATTGTAGCGATCTCAGTTCTCACAGGCAGGTGCATCACACACGGCGAGGCAATCCACACACAGGCGGAGGGCGGGCACAAACCCGGGACCTCTCGCACTAATGCATAGCGCCAATACCGCTGTACAAAAGAGCCTGAATTGCAATAAAGTGATGTCTCAAAGACACGTCTTATATGTATGTGGCATTTTATGTTAGTTGTTGTAAATCTCAGTAATATGAGGTGCTATTGTAAAATAAGCTTTTACAGAGTTTAACAGAAAGAGACTAATTTTGTTTATTTATCAATCTTAACTCCTAGTAAATATTTCCTTGCCTTTCAGGACTGAGGCAATGATGGTAATTTACTGTGAATAAAGCAATCATATGCTTGTGATTGGCGTAATTGATTACAGCTAAACAAAAAGCCCATAGGTTTTAGTTTAACTTGAAATGATTCAGTTACAGCCTCATTTGTTTGCAACATTATTGAATACATTGATTTTATTTTGTTTTACTGGGTGTATTTTATAATAAATAGCTGTATGAAGCAATTTGAGACAGTATGTTTCTAATATGTAGTCATTTAGATGATTATGGAGGATTCATGATGATACATACGCAGAAGCTGCTGCTGATTGATGGGAGCTCATCAGCCACCCAGCCTAAAGATCCTATTTGATGTGATAAATATGTCTGTTGTCAATGGCAATGACGTTTTGTAGGAAGTTGTCTATTTTTGGCAAACAACATATTATGTCATCACAGCAGTTGATTTCAGTCTTAGTAGGGATCATTTTGTAGTCTGATTTTATAGGCATTTATTCGGAAGAAAACCACAGCCAAAGCTTGTGAGATCTCAGGGAAATATTATTCTCCGAATAGGCATACTTAGCTGGAGAAGCCTCTTCTATCTTTTTGCTGGGTTCCATTTCCAATAGGAATATACTCCAGGTCCGTGTTTTAAGTAGTGCTGGGATATATGAAACATGCATTGTGATCCTGTGCTTGCCACACTGCTGCAGCAGAGTGTTTTTTTTGTTTTTTTTTTGCTGAGCTGAAAAGTGGTCTTGCTAAAAGCACAGCATCCTTTACCAGAGGACTTGGATAAAAAATAAAAAAAAATGTAATGATTCCTGGCATTCAGAAATCGAGCTCCATCACTCTCGAATGCTTATTTTGTCTTTCTGTGATGCTATGTGAAGAATAAACCTGCTTATTCAGATGTCTCCAGCATACAGGCATCCTGTACGGTAAGTCTATGGTGATCTATTGAATCGTTTTATTTTTACTAATGCCTAGAAATGTATGTAACTGACTAGATTATTTTAAAACAAAGATAAAAGGGATGTATTGAATCAAAAGTTATCAAATACAATTAATTATGCACTTTAAGACTAATTTGATGTATGTGCTTGAAGTTACAATCTTCACCGATTAGAATGTAAATCCTCAGCTTATTTGCCATAATATGAATATGAATGAAGTAATACGGACAGATTCAAGTAGTAATGCATCTTGTTTAATGTTCCAGGTATTTCAGGCAGTATTGGTTTTGTATATATATATTAGATATTGGAGCTTGAGGTTTATTAATAATATTATTTTGGAACATGTCAATCTCAGGAAAGGAAATTAGTTTCTTTTAATAATAATAATAAAAAAAAGTTATATGTATGTTTTTAGTAACTGAATAGCATAATTGACAGGTATATTATGTGAATTATTCAAGGTTGAATTAGAAATAGCTGTATGATGTACAGAGTACAGTATATGGATACATATTTATAGGTACTATTTTTAGAAATAAGAGATAAATAAGTAGCCTGAAAATAATAACATGAGATATGTTGCCTAGCAATGACCAGATTCAAGGGCTACTTTATCAAAGTAGGAAATGTGCTTTGCTGGTTCAGTGAAAAACAGAACCTCTTATTCTACGTACAGGTTTGCCTGGTGTACATAATGCTGCTGAGCTAAACACTGTTTTACTGACTGCAGTGGTCCAGGACATTTTAATGTAGAAAGTGGAAAAGCTGCTCTTGTTTATTTATCTACAGACTACACATGTTTGACTTACCTTTACCATGATAGTATACTGCATGTGGTCTTCCCTGTTCAAAGCCGTGTATTTTACTGTGAATGAATACAGTCAAAACATATGTGGTATGCTTCTATAAGATTAAGTGTGTAGTGTATTAATATTTACAGTATCATTAAATTAAAGCTAATGGAAATTGGATTAAGTAAAACAATGAATATTCCATAGAATTATATGCAATGTAACAGTGAAAAATTGTGTGCCTTTTTACTCCTTAAAAGCTGGGTATTATTTATTCTTATTACTTCAATGTAAAAACAGAAGAACTAAACATATTTTCTATACAACTGTAAAGATTTGTTGAACGTTTAAGGAAAACAACCTCATAGATTGATCTTGCAAGGTTCGGGTATCTGTGGACTGTACATCTGGTAAAATGAGTTATTTGTTTTATATGTGTATTTGTCCTTGACAGTAATGCACATTGCTAGTGCTGTTCCTATGTGGATGTTCCAGTGTAGATACTAAAAGCATACATGTTTGAAGTAGGTGAACTGGATTACGTTAGATGATTCAAATTCTTTTCATAATTGAGCAGTTTTGGTACTTCAGCATTTACAGTTTTTACATATGTTCACCACTGCTTTTAAAGAAATATATTTATAAAAAACAGTTGTAGATTTCATTAAAATATAAGATTTTATTATTTATGCAATAATAAAATCACTGTAACAGGCCCATTTTTAGCAACAAGCATAATTTAACACACAGTAGTTAATAAGAAGAAATGGAAGCAACGAGGTAACTTGTTCACAGAACATTTTGATGTGTAGTAAATTTAAACATTGAGATGTTGATGCCACCAATTTGTATGGCCAAAAGCATAGTTTCTTGAATTCAGTAGAGGCTACGTCTTTTTTTGGAGACTAAGATGTTTCTAAACATGTAATACAGTGATCGGCTGTACTTTCTCTTAAATAAAAAATAGCACTTGATGTCTACCAAAACTTATTATCATGGTATGTGAATTCAATAACACATGTATTGAGATTTTTGTAAACAAATTTAACTTTTAATAGTCAGAGAATTAGTGATAAAATATATAAATAATAACACTATGTAACACGATTTTTGTTCCTGGGTAGTAAGTGTTATTTCCTAATTGCTTATGCCTCAAAAGTATAGAAAATGGCTATTATTACCCACAAACTTTGCTTTTGTAATCTGCACAGGTAAATTTCAAAATATCACTATTTCCAATGAGAAAACGGGCGAATTTGTGTCTTTTCGTTCATATAAAGTCAGAAAAAAACAACATATGAATACAAATTAACATGTATTTATACTAAAGTAATACAAAAATTACTACAAAAGATTTAGAAGTGAGTAGTTTTTTGAGATTTACGATTATACTGTAAAAAAGTGTCTTTTTGTGTAACCTGGGAATCGAAAAAGGAAGTGGAAATCTCACTGTTTTGTAAATAGGCAATTGAGAATTCCTATTTGAAAGCTATATAATCAGAATAATCACATATGAATGATATGCTCATCTGTGATATGCTCATCTGTTAGTTTCAGCAGTAGTCCAGCACACTGAAAATTCACATACTAAAATTCTGTCATTCACAAAAAGTAACTCAGTATGTGACCAGTAAGGTTCCAATCAGCTAGGGAAACTTGTCTTGAAGATTATGTAACACACATTTTTCTTGTGGTGCTTCTTCATCCAGTTTCAGAATATCAGTTTGGCAAGTAATCCAAGACTGACAAGATATAAATCAATGTGTTAAGTGAAGCCAAACTTTACATCAAATTGGTAAGAAAACAAAAATATTTGTACATTATAATGTGTGCATGCAATTCATCTTCAGACAATTAATCTTTTCATCTAATGTAACAAAAAATCTCTTACGAAATAAATTGTTGTCAGGATCATAGTACTCTGGTTACACACTAACCCCTGTCTATATATAACACACTTTGCACAGATAACTTGATATGATCAACTAAGATAAGATACAGCACATAAAAATGGTAATTTGGGTTTAAGAGAGTATTGCCCTAATGCAGGAAATGTTGCTTGTGTTTTAAAGTGTTGAGGCTTTTTGAAGTTCTATACAGTCATTGATCATTCAGAAAATGTGAAGGTCTAACGTAACATTGAGGAGACATTTGCTATAGAAATGCTGTTGCTTGTGATGTTGGCAATATCAAGTTTCCATTCATAGAATACGGAGCGACTCTCTAGGAATCATCTGGGGCGCTCTATTTCGTGCCAGTGTCACTGCTTACAAAATTGTACTGTACATTTAACCTAGTCCTGAGATCAGAAATGCTGAGGTACACAAAGGTTAAATAAATTAGACCCCAGATGTTTAACAAATTGCAGAAAAACTACTGTAAATTGCAAGGCATCTGAAAGATCAGGGTAATGAATAATTAATTTTGTTTTCCTGTTAAAAATCCCTCTGGTTACTTTTTCTGTGGTTCTGCTGAGGCTTAAATTTCTAAGTCTTTTGACAATGCACTCTGCAATATCTTGTTGCCATGGAGACACAGGAATTGTAGCCTGCATTCCTTGCATTGTTCTGCATATCACACCATGAGCTGATGCTAGAGATTCCCTAGATGTCAATAGTGTGTGTGTGTGTGTGTACGTGTTTGATATTTTTGTCATTATTTCATGAAAATGCTGCATGGATGGATAATGTTTATATCTAGATACAGTACCAGCATCCAACAACGCACTCTGAGCTCACAAAAATGATTTCGTATTCAGCAAATACTGTAATTAAAACTACCAGAAGATTCACTTGCAAGATATATTTCGACCATTTAACTACAAGCATATGTGGCAGAGTAGAGGGAGGAGGTGGGCAGGGCAGTGGTCCTGCACACTAAGAAATGTGTGTTTTGTGGCTGCCTTTGCATAGCCACAGGTGAATGTAATAGTTTAATTGGTTTGGGGATGGTGTAAGTATTGAACTGTGCGATTGCTTGATTGGAAAAGTGTGGAATGTGGCCCCCCTGGTCACACCCTATGAAAACAACAAAGTAATGCATGTTCAGTGTGGGTTGGAGAGCAGAGAGCAGTACCATGATAGCTGTGCTTGGGTGCTGTTTTGTTTTGATTAGAGTGAAGAGTTCTGTGTGTAGTGTGTGTCTTTTTTTTATTTTTATTTAGAGTGGCCAATTATTATTATTATTTTATTTATTTTTCCCCCAATTTGAAATCTCCAATTATTTTTCTCCTCATCGCAGCGAGTCCCCACACAGCACGGATGTTCTGAGGGCGTATGAACTGCCAGAACTGGTTTTACGCCGAGCAATCCAGAGTAGAAATGGGTGGGCTTATCCACTCTGAATATGCTTGGTGTCTGGCCAGTAGGGTTCGCTGTTGCACGATAAAGAGAATAAGTCCCCGTCGGCTTCCTATCTCCCTTGGGTTCCCCAGCAAGATTCTGCCACTTTGCACAGCCTGGACGCAGACTGGCACAGTCCAAGCTGTGTGACTCGTCCTGCACTCCCCGCGGCAGCACTTTAACTGGATGAGCCACTCAGGGAGCCCATGTGTGTAGTGTTTTGTTCAAACTATTCTTTTGTTCCTATGTTTTGATTTTGTTTATCTATGTGAATAAAAGTGCGCCAAGGTGCTTTACTGCACTTACTCTGTCTGGGTTGCTGTTTTCTGCCACTGGCCAGCCTTGACTGCCAGTCATGTTACCACACATAGCTTACAATAATATTACAATTGACATAATATTTCAGTTGAGGTCCCTTCTTTAATGGGGGAGCTACATTCCTATATACCGTAACTGACCAAACAGATCCACTTTGATTTTGAAATAGCATAGAACAGGGTTCTAGCTATGACTGGTGAGGTGAGTCATAGCAAATTTGAGTTCTGACAAAAGGACTTCATGCACTATTGTGCATTAGTACAGGATCCAAACATGGCAAAACAATTGTTGTATATCACAGGTTACATGAGTTATGGAATTATGTAATGTAAGGTTGATGGGTTATTTTTATCCCTCCAACAAGGAGGGATTTTCACTAAAGTCCTTGGGCCCGATCTTCAAAAGGTTTGCGCAAAGCGCAGAGGGGTATGCGCGTTGGAAATAGACGATGTGCCGAAATTGTGCCAAGTTGCCATATTCGAAACGTCCTTTTGCACGTCACAATCCATTCTGTGCTGTGCAGAAATAAAATGTATGCATCGCGCAATATGGGGGGAGTGGCCGACAATATGCGTGATCCTAGTATATTCGAAGGTATGCGCCAAGCACAAAGCCAGGTCTGTGACATGCAGAATAAGGATTGTAAAAGGACTGCGTTAACTGCCAGCACTGACTACAAACAGGCAACAATGGGAAACATGGGTAGCATGCAGCGTGTCCGTCGACATGTGGATGTCACACATATGAGGATCTCAGCAATGAGCAAGACGTGTCCAGGTATTGTCTCAACTCATCTATGCCACATGCTGCATGATGACCCGGACAGAACAAACCTGTGCAGTCATACGTCGTCTGAGCAGTTGGGAGTGTCTGTCTGTATGTGTATCCTGGCTACCGGGACTTTCCAGAAGGTAGCAGGTGATACAATGGGGATCATCCAGTCAGCTGTTTCCCGCCACCTCGACAGGTTCATAACCGCGTTGCTGCGACATGCTGAGGAACATATTAAATTCCCCAGTACCTGAGCAAACAGGGAAGAGATAATGCAGGGTTTGGTAGAGGTCGTGTGTGATAGGTGCAATTGACTGCACCCATATTTCTATGCGGGCACTTGTTCTGGTTGTCCTGTTCTATAAGGATTTCAGTTGTATTCGGAATAGTGGGAAATTTGAATAGCTGTTCCATGCCATGTAAACAGGGTATTCTGAATGAATCCTTCCGTATTCTGGATACCAGTATTCCGAAAATGTGATACCGAATACTCACTTAGTATTAGGATACTATTGGAATACTAGCCCTTCTAGACACCTTATTCAGAAAACCAGTAATTTTCTAGACACACGAGTCGTCGTTTTATAATCTTTAATATATAAGACGACCCCAAACTGGTTGCCGACTATGCAATATCTTCTTGTTTTTTAGTGTGTGTGTGTGTATATATATATATATATATATATATATATATATATATATATATATATATATATATATATATATATATATATATATTTATCCTTTATTTAACTAGGTAGTCACATTGAGATTAAAACCTCTTTTATGAGTGAGACCTAGCCAAGCAGGCAGCAGCAAGTCAGTTGGACAACAAGAACAAGCACACAATAAAATACAATTAAGACACAGGCAAATCACATTTAAAACAATAATCAAAATACACAAAAGTAGTCAACTATTTAAAACAATTACAACTCTCAGAAACGAAATCATGCAGTTTACTCTTACATTGCAATAAAGATATCTGGGTCTGCGGCTTTAGTTTGGACTGGAACTCATTCCAGGACCATGGGGCATAATAAGCAAAGGATCCTTTACCAGCCTCAGTACGCACATTTGGGATTTTAAAATGCTAAAAAGAATGAGATCTGAGGCTATAAGGTATTCATTTGAATAAGAGGGTAATTTCCATTGAATAGCCTTATATACCAGAATACACCAGTGCTTCAGCCAGCGTAAAGCCAAAGAAGTCCAGCCTACCAAATCGCATAATATATAATGATGAGTATTAAATGTTGTATTTGTATTGTACCGCAATGCTGCATGATATAGCGAGTTCAGTTTATCTGAAGTTGATGGTGATGCAAACCAACACACTGCATCACCATAGTCAATTTGTGGCAAAAACACACAAGCAGTAAGCCTCTTATTTTTCTTTCCATAATAACATATATAACATGTTCATATAGTGATGTTTACAGCGTATTTCCACGCCCAACAGACGAGTGTGGAAACGTGCACTCACCTCTGTCCAGCACACTGCCTTCCTTGTTGTGCAGATGGCTGTTCTGTTCATATGGTCCGATTAGCATATGGCAGTGGTCCTCAAAGTGTTTGGGCACTTCCATAAATTGATAATTGATACTTACTTGGCTGTTTGCGGGCACGTTGACTATTGCACTGCCTTCTCGAGACATACACAGTGTGTATGTGTTTCTCGCTCGCTCTCTCTCTCTCTCCTCTCTCTCTCTCTCTCTCTCTCTCTCTCTCTCTCTCTCTCTCTCTCTCTATCTATTATATATATATATATATATATATATATATATATATATATATATATATATATATATATATAATTTTTTTAAATGTTATAGCGGGATTTATTCTTGGGTCGCTCGATAAAGCCAAGACTCAGGCAGTAATTGTGCTGAGGCTTATTCGTTAACACGCACAACATAAAAATACTCCAATTTAAATATTTTATTTAAAGCATGTTCACACAGATAACCGTGAATAAACTTAGAGTATAGATAGCGTCTCGCTTTGTTTCAGTTTGACGCAAGCGAATCACACCACTACCTGTTTTAAAGTTGTTCATCTCAAAAGTCAAATTATTCAGAAAAAATCGTGGATTCGTAAGTAACTATACTACGGTGTTTCCCTTGTTTGGTTAAATAAATAAAAAATTTATATATATTTAGATTTAAGAATACTGAAATGTATTATTTTTCTCAATAACAGTCGGCGAAATTCAGTGTTTGCCCTGCATATTAACACCCGCCTCTGCTCACGAATGATTGGACAGCTGTCAGATCTTTCACTTTTCTATTGGCTACTTCAATTTGCATGCAGAATACCGTGAATGACCTCTGCTTGGTTATGATTGGACAGCTGCGTAAGACTTGGCAGATATGACTCTCCTACTCTAACTGAAACAGACTCAGTTTATTTCCCACCCAGCTAACTTATGATTGGTCAATCGCAGAGACAATGCAGATATTCAATTGGTTGATCGTAACGCAGAAGCCCTTCAGGAAAAAAAACAAAAAACAAAAAACAAAAAACAAAACAAACAAATAAAAAAAAAAGTAGAGTATACAAGCACAGCATAAGCGAGCAGCACTGTTAACAGACTGCTGTAGTGCTTTTGTTGGAAAACGTGTTTAAAACTTTCTTTATTGTCCCACTCAACGACCCGCCAGAAATGTGTTTACGACCCAAAATTTAAGTACAGCTACCGCAGGCATGATGGCCTGGCTTCCTGCCTGTTATCATTTCTGTGTGTTGCCACACATCTGTAAATTAACTGTATAAATATGTTATACACCCATCTTGTGGCCCATTGCTTTATTTGGCTATTCTATAGGTTGCTGCGCATTACGGGTGTAGGGGTGGGTAGCTGCAGTTTGGAGAGCCAAACACAGTCAGGACACTTGCTGTGAAAGGCATGCTAACGTTTTCCTAAAGCCAGACTGGTGATACAACCAACCAATCAAAGACTTGTATTTTCTAGGCAGCAGTCCAATCATAAGTTAGCTGAGGCGGGACAAAGAGTTTTGTTAACTGTAATTATTAGCCGTTTTTATGCAGCTGTGCAGTCTGTTCAATGTCGATGTTGCTAATTGTACAGAGTGTTCATTTATTGAGAAATCATAGTAGGCCACAATTAACATTTTATGAGCGTATTTCGAATTAATTATTATCCTTACAAAAAAAAATGTCATAACGAAAAGAATCCATTCCGGCGACACTCAAAACCTTACAAACTGGGTTTAATCGTGATGTTCAAATGGGTGAGTAGAATGAATAACATAAAGCATTTCTGTGTATTGTGTACATAAAAATGCTTGACTGATGTTTACTTTGCAGGTGAATGAACTCGTTACATTTACAAATCAGAGACTGTGCTACCAGAGACTTTGTCACGGCACAACTTTTAAAATTATTTTTTATCATTCAGAAAAAAAAAACAGACAGTAACTTTAAAAAAAAAAATGTACTTAAAACATACAGCTATGTCGGATCAGTTGGCCTTTAAAGAAACCTATATAGTATGTCCTTGTGATGCAATACTGTCCGTATTCTATAAAACAGTGGCGTCATCAGTACTTTAATTTAAAAACTCTTGAATGGTCCGTATGTACGTGTGCAGGATATATTGTGTGGTCTCGTGTGCTATCATATCGGTACATACTGTGACAACACCAATGATAGCAGCTTGTCGGGGTAATGCCATTACTAATGGTGACTGTCCATCATTCTGCATTCTCGGTTGGCTGTTGTGTGCAGTTGCTATATAGGTAGTGAATACACAAACAGTTTTGCGAGGCACAAACAGATTTGCCAATTGCTCAAAAAACTGCTATATTCCAATGTCTCGCAACTGCTTTGTGCCGTTTTGGAATATCTCTCATTTTGTGCCAAAGCACTGTTTCTTTGTGAGGCTCAAATTTTGCCAGGGGATTGCTGGAAGCGCGAAGATCGGGCCCCTTGTTAAAGGATGCCTCAATCCTAAAATTCTAGGTGATGCTAAACTTTTGGCCATCTGCGTGTAATTAATCTACTAGTAAGATGTAGACATTTAAGTGTTATTAGTTTATTGTTGGTGTGTTTAGTTGTGAGTACAACTAAAATACACATGAAAAGGCCCAGGGATATGAGTTTCTGGTAATAAAACAGTTACAAATATACAATATTATTCTCGTAAAAAAAAGAAAAAAAAAGAATTGAATATGACCTTTATTTCATTTTTTAAATATTTCTTTTGGTTTGTGTCTGCTTTCCACAAATGCTTATTTTATTGCAGCAGGTCGGGTTTGTCAAGACATGAAATCGTAGTGCCCTTGCTTTGTTATAAAAGTCTGTTTTTGAGTACTGTTCTGTTCTGGTAAAGGACATACATGCTGCAGTATAATTAGTTGAAATGCTTTGAGTAGCATGCAATGTCCAGGGGTGACACTTGTTGATGCCTGACTGCATGTATACTAATTGGTAGTTTTGACAGTCCCACTTTCTGGTCAGCCCCTGTCATACTCTTTGATTCTATCCTTTGCAGCTAACCGATTACCCACAACATATCTCATGCTTTACATACTTTGCGTAGCCTTGCCTTTGCAGTAAGATGTACCTTTTAATATGGTATTTTCAATAACCTAAGATCAACTTATATTACAAGACAAATAAATGAGAAGCAGCTTTAATCTTAATAAGCCTCGCCTTTTTGTTAACCAGCTATGTCAGGTTTTACTTCAGTTTCGAGTAAACTGTCTGCCTGTGTCTTTCTGGAGAGGTAAAGAAAAGGGAAGTTTTGTGAGCAACATTGTGCAACCAAAGACAGTGAGGATTTTACTGTTTCAGCTCATTTGCCCATTGGCCTTGAATTAAAACAAAAAATCAGGTGTTACCATTTCATTGGGAGCCTTTCAGTTGGTTCATCCTTAGAGTTTAGGGAGTTGAATTTCATTGGTGTCATAATATTTTTAAGGGTTTGCAATAATTGTGTTTAATGCTCTTTTATAAAGTTACCTTGTCCAAATGTTTAACTCCCATTTAACAGGTCTGAATTTATATATCGTGAAAGTGAAGTAAAAATAATAAGAAATGTGCTGTAGTGGAATTTAAAGTATCTAAATTACATCAGAATCAGTGAACCCACCTCCTTTTAGCTGCTCAGTACTGCTGACTAGACAGGGTCAGTGAAAGTGGTCAGCAAATGTGCAAATGTGAGAGTTATTAATACTGATTTAAAGGGCAGATTGATTAAGGTGTTGGAAGAAAACCTATAGATAGATTAAGTAGTCACGTAAACTCTCCAAAAATGACTCAAATTGTATGTAAAGTACTCGCATAAATTAAGCCTGTTCAGGGGTTACTGATTGGAGAGGATTTTGCTTTCTGATGTCCCCTCAATGGGATTGAGATCTGGTGACTGACATTAGTCATGTTTTACAAGAACACAATTTTCAGATGGTCCGTAACATTGCCTTTGCGCAATTAAGGTACATCTGGGATAGTAACTAACAGTCACGGCGGCATAACGTATACAATTAATTACACTTAGTGAAAATATACATTTGTAAAATGGTACTACTTATTACACTGTATGGCCCACAGGGCGTGCTTTATACAAATAATAAACTCCCGTTCTATGGCAGATAAGCTTTCTTGTATTGTTTATTTAAGATACATACTTTGTTGATAAAGTACCGATTTCCATTAAGTGGAGTGCACCTGTACCATTATTATATTCTATACACATACTGCAAATCTAATTGAAATCATGCTATCTCTTGCAGTCAGAATGCTTACAGGAAGATGGCTGATTAGATAGATCACTGAAGATAACATTACACTATTGACTGTTTTGCTTTTGGTTCGGTGCTCTTCACTGTCTGTACAAAGGGTCAAACTTCAAAGTATCTTCACTGGCAGGAACCAGCTGCTTGGACGGTTTTAATGAGAAGTCATTAAACTGTGCCAGACAGTATGAACCCACTGGGCAGCAAATATTCATATTTGTGGTCCAGATTGGCTGCTAATGCTAAATCAAGCAGGCAGTAAAGTTGGTGTCTACATGATACATGTAGTTTAAAAGTGTTTGGGCATCGAAGGAAAATAAGGTTAGCAGCAAGATAATGTATTTAGAGTTGAAAGATTTACATCTCCATTTTTTTTTTTTTTTAACCGACAAGTGTAAATTACAGTGGCTAAAAATCTGTTAATTGCACATCTATAAATACAGCAGTGATAATTATGTAACCACACATTTACAGTACAGATTTACACACATAAGCAATCCCCTATCTGACAGCACTCTAACCCCCATATGTGCCACCTGGAGTGGGTGGAAATTAAGAATAAAACAGACAGTGGCTATTAGAGGTGTGTGATAATACCGATATGGCGGCTATTGCGATATTCATCAGGCAATACAATAATCTATATTTGAACAATACCAGTATTTTTGGATAAAGTGATTCAGGGAAACATCTGCTGAAAAATGTTGGCTATTATCTCGCGAGATAATCACTTCCCACGAGAACTTGTAAAGCGAGCAGTGCTAACACAGAAGAATACATGGCAGAAGCACACAGAGATTTTGAGCTGCTTAAATTCTGCAAAGCAAAGTCACATGTGTAGAATCATTTCCTAATAAAAAATCTAAAAATGATGGCTGCATAGGAGCAAACATTGTGGTAAGTTGTTTATTCAAGGCTGAAGCAAACTATGCTGGCAGTGCCACCAGCCTTACATACAGTGGTGTAGTCCTAAATCTTATAGTACCGGAATGCCAATTAAAGTATAGATTTTTTTAAAACAAATTGTACAAATTCACGTTTTATTTGTACATTAAACTGGAGGTAATGTTAAATAGGCAAGTTAATATATGCATCGTGCATGTGACTTTTAGGCTTGTCCCCCAGAGTGTGTATATATATATGTATTAGTCGTTTATTCCAAACACCGGTCTCTGCACTGATCGATATATAAAGCAGCTTTAAACCTGTGTTTATGGCTACAGTCATAGGATGTACTTTTGAAAAAACAATATAAAATTAGTTACTGGGCATTTCATATGAGAGTTTAATTTGACATTATATTCTAATACTTTAATTTCCATAAAAATGAATGTAGATTTATTTTGGTAGCAAAAATTCAAAATCAGCATCATTCGCTGTTGAATTCCAATATGCATCACAATATATCTCAATAGTGTCTTCAGTATTGTAATATATTGCAATACAGATCCTCAGTCCCAATACCCACCCCTAGTGGCTATGCGTCTTTTTACAGAGAGGAAGTACCCTAACACCTGCCTACCAATATCAAGGGAGGCAGCAGCACGGTCGCTTTCCATTTCAAATCTCTGCCCTCTCCTGAGACCAATACCACTGAAAGGATAGATTATTAGGGTTCTGAATGAAAGGTAATTTTATTGTTACATTACACAGTATTGGTGAAGACAGGCTACTGGATGATTTAAAATGATCTGTCAGAGCATATTGCATTACTGTATTAGATAATTAAACGAATATTTGAAACATCACTTGTAACTAAAACCAGTTAAAACTTTTATATCTAGCTTCAGATACTAAAGTCAGAACATGATTACACTTAATTATTCAGATAAAGCAAAGAAAATAAAGTGTATGATTTTGCTCATGTTAGCCACGATTCCCTGGTCTGCAACTCCCCAAGTCAGAAAAATTGCAATATGTCAGTTTTCACATATATAAATTAAATTGTGTTTCATAGCAGCAGATTCATATCTTTAAATAGCCTATTCCATGAATTGAAAAGGGTTCCTATGTTATAGTTTACTATTTAACCCAGTTCATCCATTTCTGAAGGATTATGTTTGAAATAACCCTTTAATCAGACCTCAAATACTTTTCATACTTGAGATTTTAAAAGGGGGGTCGTTAAATATGATGATGTATATTTTGATGTATATTTTTTATGTAATAACCCATATTCTTTTATATATATATATATATAGTCTGTAGGCCATCTTGTGTAGCTATTTATCATATTACTGTAATAATAAATTGTTGGATCAGTATGCAGGAGTGCATTATCTGATTCTAATGCATATCATAGGGCATTTTTGATTCAACATGCCACTATTCAAAGACCAAAACTTATTTTTTTTTTGTTCAGTTAAGTACCTTTTTATAATCACCACAACCTTAAGTGTTCTATTTTTAAAAAGGGACCCTTGAAATGACTTTTTTCGCAGTTTTTAACTGTCAAAGTCAATGAAAAGTCCTCACTAGCATGCGTTTTAAAATGTAAGAAGAAGAAGCACAAATAGACAAAGCAGATACCATGGCATGAACTGTAAAGCACAAGCAGGGGGTAGATATTTCTGTATGTAGAATTTAAAATGATATAAAATTGCAGTTCCAAAACTTTACAATGTTTAGTTTTCACAAATACAATGTTTGTAGTTATGCAGCTTACTGAAGATTAGGAAAAGCACTCCATCAATTTCTCCAGGAACTCCTGAAAGAATTGATAGGGCTACCATTATACAAGAACAGTGAAGATCAAAATAGCATAATTGTCCTAAACGACATGTGAATATCTTCACCAACATTTCATTTTTTTAAGTAAAAATGTTGGTTAAGGAAATAACTATAAAATGTCAGTGAAGACAAAAAAGATCCAAATTCCTTTTTTTCCCCAAAACTTTGCAGCCATTAATATCTGACCTTGACATCAATGTAAAGACAGCAAACTCAATTTATCTGTATAACACATTTTGAAAAATGTATATTTCCCGTTTTCTATGCATGTTGGTTAAGACATTTAAAAGGTCTCCACACTGTTTCATGTAAAACGTGACCATTTGGTGCAAACCAAGACAGGCCTTAACTCAGCACCTGCTGTTGTCCCTCAAGGGAAAGCTGTCCTTTCACCTCAATAAAAAGTAGAGGTTGGAATGCAATACTCTCAGCACATCTCTACTCTGGAACACTCCTGTCACTTTTTCCTCAGCAACATACTCAGAATTCGCCCCTTCACCAACTACATGAAGCTTTCAGGTTCCTTAACAAGCCAATTAATCACATTTCAATAGTCTGTACTTCAGTTTAACTGGATAACAGCAAGGACGCGGACACATCACCACAACAATGGAAAAAAAGAAAGAAAAAATAAATTCTAGCCCCCCAAGTTGAGATTTTGCTTGATGACATTTTATGACATCAAACTGTTCTTTTCAGCAAAAAGTCCAGAGCCACGTCTAAATTTAAAGTATGGAAGGATATAACCGAAAAATAAATGCAACCTCTTCCATTAAAAGGTCAATTAAAAAGACCTAAAGGTTATTGGACCTAAAATGCAGAACAGCAGTTGTGATGCACATTTCACCTCCTAGTTTGCAAGTCGTTTTAGATAAAACCATCCTAAATGACTAAATAATAATAATAATAATAATAATAATAATAATAATAATAATAATAATAATACAGTGTGCCTATAGAAAAAAAGCAAACAATCCTTAATTTAGTTCAATATAACAATGTATTCTCTGATGCAATATTAATATTTATGTTCTTTACATGCAATATCTGAATGTTTCTGTATGTTTGTGAAAAATAATAATAGAAATGTTAAACATTAATATGTGTTTATTACTTATGTTTTAAAATGGTCATGTTAATTATGTATTTAATATATTATAACATTAGCCAGCCTCCACATCGAAGCCCCTGTTCAAATTTTCTGAACAAGGCACTGTTCTCCACTATAAATGAGTTGTGTGATGAGCCAGGGTACTTAGCAACTACATCGGTGATAATACATTGCGCATCATATAAAACTTGCACAGTTAAAGAATGATGATGTTTTCATTCCTTGAATCTGGGGATATTGCAACATGTGTGCAATCTATTACACCTAGCACATTTAGGAAGCCAGACAACTGATAATATTTTTGTTTGGTTCTATTGGAAATCTTATATACTCCCTTGCCCTATACGGAAAAGTGCATCTGTGACATCAGTCAGTATCTTTGTCATATAAGACTGACAGATGTCTGATATCTTCCCAGCTGTTGTCTGGATGGCATCTGTTACATAAAAATGAAGGGCAGCTGTAACCTTTACAGGTACAGGTATGGCGTGACTGCAAGCTGTTTGTGATTCTAAATCAGACATAAGCAGATCACAATAATGCCTATATCCAATCTGTATCTATGCATTACTTGTATTGAAGGTAGATCTAGAAACGTCTGACAGGGACAAACTATCCTGGGTTTAAGGTAGTGTTGTTTCCTCCTCCTCTTCCCATTACTCTCAGCTCAGTAAGCAGTTAGTGGCCGCAAGTTAAATAAGACACGAGAGGAGTCATGTCTTAATTTGCACGTCCATTTTGTTGTACTAAGTGACCACATTAGTGTTTTGTGCCCTTCGGAAATAAGTCGTAAATTGAAAAATACAACCAATTGTGGATTTCAATTACTTAACATTAATGTAATGCAATGCAAGTGTATTTTCAAAAAACGCAACTGAGTTATACAACTGTGAAAAATGCAGTTTGCCGCTAACTCAGATGGCAGAGTTAAATTAGTTACTTGAATTATAACAATACATTACCAAACTGTTTCAAAGTTAGTTTCAAAATGTCTGCTCTAGTGCACTAGGGATTGAGAGCTGTCCTCTAAATCACTACACACAACTGAATAAATGCTGTTTGTTTTTTTTCTGATCATGGACAAGAATTGTTATTACCTGTTTAACAATGTGGCCAATAATCCATACACTATCAGAGCATTAGAGCTGACATTTGGAAAAGAGCTTTACAGTTGTAAGTGTAAAACATTGTCAGGATGTTAACAATGAAGAGAAAAATGACAGGTACATTTTTTAAACAGTTGTAGCAACACAAGGGGACATGTAACACTATATTTTTCAGAACCCTGCTACTTGCTCTTTAAACAATGTTTTATGCAGAAGAAATGCAGATTAATATACTGAGCATCAAAAGAAAATTATCACTTATATTTGAGCATCGAAAGAAACATCACTTTATATTTGGATAAAATTCACTAGATGTGATCGAAAAATGGCAAACTCTGTTTTACAGCAGGTGCAGTGACTTTTTATTGTGCTGATTAACAACTGACATCACGAAGATGATGTTAAATGATCTGTCGATCTTCGGCAGGTGTTGTGACTCTTGGTCTCCCAGTCTGTAGCCTGTCATTGACAGTGTGTCTGGTTATACCGTCTCGCCAGGTTTGAAATTGCTGGCTGTGAGCACCCAAGACGATGAGCCACAGTACACTGCCCTAGTCCAGCCTCCAACAAAGTGATTGCACGAAGGCACTGCTCTCTTGACAGACATAGCATATTGGTTTTTTTCTGGGATTTTTCTTTATCGCGTCTATTCAAGCTTGCAAATCAACAGCCGAAATCACTCCATATCCAGTGTCCAATCAACGGTCTCACTAATTAGGTGATTAAGTGCATATGCTTCAGTCATGGTCACTCAAGTGTGTTATGGTCAAGGAAGAATTTTTAAAGTGATTGAGTGATTAAAAAGAAACCAAAAACATTTTGTCAATGTCCATCATTTATACACCTTTTTAAAAAAAAAAAAAAGTGTTATAATAGTGATGTTTCTTTTGATGCTCAGTATATAATCAAAAGCATACTTTGTTTTTCCAATTTATATGAATATCATATCTTTTCAAGCACCTGTCCCATCTATAAATATACATAACACATACCATGCTGAACTTGCTCAGCTATAAAATGACACTTCTGGCAATCTGGTACAGTTGGTTAGTCATGTACAACTGATAAACACAATAGAAGAAGCTGCACTATTAATTTCAGTTTTTCTTTGCCAAGCCTGATTTATTTATTTATGGGTCTTCTATTGTTACTACAGTTGAAACTATCGAAATGGAACTGGAGGAATGTACATTTTGTATTGTAGAAAATGGGTCTCAGCTGGCATAAGGGCTTTAAACCTGATGATAGTTTTGCATTTTGTAAATACTGTACTGTAAATATTTGTACTGTTATTATTAGTAGTCATAATAGTGTTGTTCCCTAGAGAGTGTGACATTGTGCACTTTTATCAAGTCCTTGGTTTGTGTACTATAGGCCCCTTGTGGCAGAGAAGAGGCTGTGCGCATGGCAGCCATCTTGGCTCAGGTGCAGAGGAACAGCCTGGGGCCAGGAAGCTTGGGTGTGTAAAGAGTTTTGTTTATAGTGTTTTGTTTAAACATTTTGTTACTGTTGTGTTTTGTTTGTTGTTGTTTGTTTGTTGTGCGGAAAAGCACTAAACTGCAGCTTCTGAGTCTAGGTTCACTATTTCAAGGGCTCAGACCAACCTTGATCTGGGGGATGGTTTACCACACCCTATACATTTTTGCTGCCATGGTGATTCCGGAAACAGGGCGTACCGTACAAATTTTATTTTGCTGGTTTGTATCATTTTAATTTTTTATTAAAGGGCAGCAAAGGTTCACAAGTTACCTCTATCATAAACAACATATTGGTAACATATAGTAAGCAACACAGTGACAACAATGTATATAACCTTGAAACAACTATGACAAAGTGAATACATTCACATAATAGCTGATTTTGTTAATATTGATATTGAATAGTCCTCGATTGTTTAGTTTTAGCTGCACTTTTGTACACCTTCTTTACACCTTCTATATTGTCTTCTGATTCTTTAGTTCAAAGTTTAACAGCGTCTTCTGTTTCTGCTTCCTATTCAATCGACTTGTTAATAAAACTGCTGAACCTTTCCAGGTCCATGAAATCTTTAAATCTGAGGCAAGCAACAGAGCAGAAAGAAATCAGAGAAATGACACTTTCCAGACAGTTTCCATATATTTTATTGATTGGGTGCTACCAGGACCGCAACCAAGAATTCTGGGCCTGGGACAAGTCCTTTAAAAAGGGCCCCCCTCTTAATCCAGCGAGCACACACTGCCATTTTATAACATTACTTACCAGTTGTTTTTTTTTTTTGTTTGTTTTGTTTTAAATAAATTTGTAGTACTTATTTATGCTTTTGTAATATATATTAAATCTTAAAAGCAAGGTCATTTATTCCAAACCCCGGGTCTCTGCACTGACCGGAATATGAAGCAGCTTTAAACCTGTATGGCCATAGTCATAGGATGCACTTTGGAAAAACATGTTTCATATAAATTTATTATTGTAAATTATAGCCAGGTGCAGGGTTTAAAAGGAGTGCAGCCAGTCTGTTCAGGGCTGCTGAAGAGTGAAGAGCCTGGCTGGGAGTGTGTTCAACCGTAATGAACTAATAAAACAATTAATAAAACAATTAAATTAAATCAATGTGCATTTGCACATTTTTTATAAACCAGGGAGGAATTTAACCCTCTCCCTGCTCACTAATATATATATATATATATATATATATATATATATATATATATATATATATATATATATATATAAAAAGATGACCATATGGCTCTATGCTCAGTGTTAACTGCGTGTCATCCAAGTGTATGCACCTTCTTCCAGAACATGGACATGGAGATGACCCAATGATATGAAGAATGAAATTGACTACATACTCACCAAGAAGAATCACACTGTACAGGAAGTCTCAGTACTAAACAATTTAACATAGGAAGTGACCACAGACTTGTAAGATGCATAATACACCTAAACACAGCACTGGAGAGAGAGAAACTCGTGATGACGAAATCCAACACAATCAAGATAGAAATGCTCCAAAAGCAAAGCCTGGTATTTCAACTGGAACTGAAGAAGAGATTCAGCGTGCTTCAAGATCTGCAAAAATATGAAGCAATTGAGGCAAACAAAATCTATGTGGAAGTGACACAAGTAATTGCATAAACAGCAAAAAACACAGTTGGAACACAGAGTACAAAATGCGACCAGAAGATCATGCAAGAGACAAAAGGCCTCATGAAGAAAAGAAGGGAAATTAAACAAACTGTAGCTCTGAAGTCAAAGATTGAGTGCATTGAGCTCATTACTGAGGATATACGGCAGTTCAACTGTAGGTTTGTAGACAAAACTGTTGAAAACAACCGAAGGATGAAGAAAGGAAAACAAATACTAATCATCTGGAAAAAACAGATTTTAGCAATCAAACAAGAGGACGGGACTGTCATCAAGAACCGCAAATTAATTTTGAAGAGTCGAAGACTTAAAGAAAATTATATCAAGATGAAAAGAGCAACGTAGCAGATGACAAAGACGAGACAGAAAAAATGCATCCCAAGGAAGAACTTCCAGATGTTCTACCGGAAGAAGTGAAACATGCTCTCAAACATATGAAGACAGGAAAGGCACCCGGAAAAGACGGCATAATGATTGACATCGTGAAAGAAGTATGTGAAAAAAAAAAAAAAAATACTGTTGTGTATTTTTACAGACTGTATTAAGCAAAAGTGGCAAGCGACTGGACAACACATTGTTGATACCTTTACATAAGAAAGGAGATAAAGAAGACCTATTAGCTTACTTCCTATAATCTACAAAAAATTTTACCAAGATATTCACCAGCAGACTTCAAGACAAATTTGACTCCACACAATCAAATGAGCAAGCAGGATTCAGGAGTGGGTTTAGCACAATGGATCATCTTCAAGTTGTACGACACGTGATTAAGTGATTAAAACCAGCGAAGAGTACAAACTACCACTTTGCTTGTGATATCAGGGCTCGCAAAATTTTGGTAATGGTACTTGCCCTTCGGGCAGTCCATTGTCGACATTTGATTGTCAAAAAAAATGTCAAGTTGCCCATAATTAACCTATGGACTGTGATTTGTAAAAAGTACACTGTACTCAATATAGGTACAGTATCTCAGGGTTCATACACTTTTTCAACATCAAAATTCCATACTTTTTCCAGACTTCCATTTGTTTTTCCCAGACTTGTGTTTTAGTTAGTTTCTACTAGTTTTTTGATAGTTATCCAGATAGGCGGGCAGCCGCAGAGCATTATAGCTTTTTGATCCAAAGGAGAAGTTGCTCCTGGTTTTCTAAAATTTTTTGTCAGAATCTGGAGGTGCACATCTAGCAAGAGACAATGCAGGTAAGCAAAAGAGAAGTAAGATACAATCTAAGAAATGTCCAATATTTGAGAACTACATTGCATTATTTACAAAAAGAATATATAAAGTTGTATACTGCAGGTATACTTGTGCCAAAATAGGATAGAATAATGGTACCAATAGTATACTAAAGCCAGACAATTCAGGCACAAGTATACTTGCAGTATGTTACTTTTTTGTAAGGGAGGATATTGGATTCTGATCCAAACTTCTTTATACCCTCTGTTAAATGTTGAACACTATGGGTGGTGAAAAATAACAAAAATTAAATAACAAAATGTGCACGCATCATATATTAAAATGTGCAAGTGTCGTGTAATAAGCGTGCAAATCAAATACTAAACACAGTACACCCTCGCTATAACAACCCTGTTTGGGTCCAATGCCTTTTGTTCGCTATAGGAGAAGGACAATGCAAAACGAACAATATAAGCTGCTGGAGTAAGTTAAGGAAATCACCTTGGATAAAGGCATTAGCTAAACTATTAATAATATTAGTACTGTTTTATTCTTTGATTTTCTTTAATACTACAGTATTTGTCACTACTAGCACTAATAATAATAATAGCTAGGATGTACATAGTATATCTACACTCGCCTGACGCCTGGTTTGGACCCGACACTGTTGCTGCACTCGGTACAATAGATTACAAGCAAGCACCATACATTTAAATTAAAATTACCGGTACATTTCATTAACCACATTAAAGAAATGAAAACAGCGATGTCAACATGCTGTGTGCTAAATCTGAATGATAATAACTATCCTGTTCGATTTTTTTTTCCTGGGTTGGGAAATACGATTTAATAAAGGTAACAAGATAAAAAAATGTGAATCTCGGTGAGCAAAGTACCTGTAATTCCAGTCTGTAATTTCGTTTTAAAAAAAAAAAAATCACAGCCTTCAATATAAAAGTATATAACCTGGCTGTCGCAGTGTCCATTTTACTGTTCGTTTCATTGAAGACACAGTCACGTGACAGATACCAGTGCACTGACACGGGGCATTCCTCGCGGGATTTGGTCACTATCACTCAAGCATTACCAATGAAAAACATTGTGTTTTACCACGAGGATCTGCGACTGAAATGTTGATGCGAAACCGCTGTTTGATTAAAGCACAGAACGCTATCTTGTTATAGAGTAAAAAAAAAAAATCGATTGCCTATTCGGCAAGCAGTTAAAAAAAAAAGACGTTGTCCGACAGATTTTTTTGGTTGTCACGGAACATCGGGCTAGCGATTTTGCTAGCCCTGATATATATATATATATATATATATATATATATATATATATATATATATATATATATATATATATACACACACACACACACACACAGTTCTGGAAAAAATTAAGAGACCACTGCAAAATTATCAGTTTCTCTGGTTTTACTATTTATAGGTATGTGTTTGGGTAAAATGAACATTTTTGTTTTATTCTATAAACTACTGACAACATTTCTCCCAAATTCCAAATAAAAATATTGTCATTTAGAGCATTTATTTGCAGAAAATGACAACTGGTCAAAATAACAAAAAAGATGCAGTGTTGTCAGACCTCGAATAATGCAAAGAAAATAAGTTCAGATTCATTTTTAAACAACACAATACTAATGTTTTAACTTAAGAAGAGTTCAGAAATCAATATTTGGTGGAATAACCCTGATTTTCAATCCCAGCTTTCATGCGTCTTGGCATGCTCTCCACCAGTCTTTCACATTGATGTTGGGTGACTTTATGCCACTCTTGGCGCAAAAATTCAAGCAGCTCGGCTTTGTTTGATGGCTTGTGACCATCCATCACATTCCAGAGGTTTTCAATGGGGTTCAGGTCTGGAGATTGGGCTGGCCATGACAGGGTCTTGATCTGGTGGTCCTCCATCCACACCTTGATTGACCTGGCTGTGTGGCACGGAGCATTGTCCTGCTGGAAAAACCAATCCTTAGAGTTGGGGAACATTGTCAGAGCAGAAGGAAGCAAGTTTTCTTTCAGGACAACCTTGTACTTGGCTTGATTCATGCCAAAGCTGCCCGAAGCTTGCTGAAGCACCTCCAGATCATCACCGATCCTCCACCACATTTCACAGTGGGTGCGAGACACTGTGGCTTGTAGGCCTCTCCAGGTCTCCGTCTAACCATTAGACGACCAGGTGTTGGGCAAAGCTGAAAATTTGACTCATCTGGGGGTGCTTCAGCAAGACTGGAATCGGGCAGATTTGTCTTTGTGAAGGGCGCATGAATCAAGCCAAGTACAAGGTTGTCCTGGAAGAAAACTTGCTTCCTTCTGCTCTGACAATGTTCCCCAACTCTGAGGATTGTTTTTTCCAGCAGGACAATGCTCCATGCCACACAGCCAGGTCAATCAAGGTGTGGATGTAGGACCACCAGATCAAGACCCTGTCATGGCCAGCCCAATCTCCAGACCTGAACCCCATTGAAAACCTCTGGAATGTGATCAAGAGGGATGGTCACAAGCCATCAAACAAAGCCGAGCTGCTTGAATTTTTGCACCAGGAGTGGCATAAAGTCACCCAACATCAATGTGAAAGACTGGTGGAGAGCATGCCAAGACGCATGAAAGCTGTGCTTGAAAATCAGGGTTATTCCACCAAATATTGATTTCTGAACTCTAAGTTAAAACATTAGTATTGTGTTGTTTAAAAATGAATCTGAACTTATTTTCTTTGCATTATTCGAGGTCTGATAACTCTGCATCTTTTTTGTTATTTTGACCGGTTGTCATTTTCTACAAATAAATGCTCCTAATGACAATATTTTAATTTGAAATTTGGGGGAAATGTTGTCAGTAGTTTATAGAATAAAACAAAAATGTTCATTTTACCCAAACACATACCTATAAATAGTAAAACCAGAGAAACTGATAATTTTGCAGTGGTCTCTTAATTTTTTCCAGAGCTGTATATATATATATATATATATATATATATATATATATATATATATATATATATATATATATATATATATATATATATATATATAAATTAGTCCAAAAAGAAAGAATGCAACACAAGTAAAATATCAAATCAATATGATGGCTATACAATCTGTTGCACATTATTACTTTAGACGTAATCGTCAGTGAGACACAATTGTGCTGACGACACTATTTGGCAGGGAGGCCATGTTTGGCACTAGTAGTGCCAAATACTGCCAGATGATGGCAGCGACACTATTTGGCATAACATGGGGCCCGGAACTCATTTCTTTTGCTACGATGAATGAAGCTGGGGAGTGACGATGGTGTGTTTTCAACAAAGAGACTGCTGTGATTGGATACAAACTGAGAGAATACAGCTGATGTGATTGGGAGCAGGGTTTTGAGGTAGGGAGGGAAAGGAAGATGAGAGTAGATAGCACAAACAGTTTGTTAAATCAACTGTAAAATAATAGGGATAAATTACATTTTAAAGAGTATTTCTCTAATCTATCTTTGCACTAAACTAATCCTTGGGAAATAATCCACACTATACCTTTTGCATGTTCTGTCTTTCCATTAACAGGCCATTTCTATGGGGCACCAAGTTTTAAAAAAGCAGAAATAATTGACCAGGTGTTTTTTTTTTCTCCAGATTTAACCAAAGAGTGTCTTACTTTTTTTCATATTTAGCTTAATACATAAATGTTAACAAAAACATTCTTACGTTTTTAAATTTGTACGTTCAGAAATCATTTATAAATAATTCAAATGCTTATCACAATCTAAGACAGAAAATATATAAAAATAGTTTAATTATCCATGCCCCACAGTTGTGCTCAGTGCTATAATAAGGTAGGATCCTTGGATAACTGCTAACTAAATAATGTAGGAGTTTGTTAATTGATCTGCAAGCTTGGGAAACAAAAGCTGGCTATGCTTTTCCACAAAGGATTAGACCTACTGTAGTGAGTTTACCTTTTTTAAAAAGGAAGAATGAGAACAGTTCAATTTATGGGCTGATTCAGCCTGGAGCTTTTTTCTGCTAGATCAATAGTACAGTAGCTGTGCTAAATTGCTTAGACATCTGTGATGTGGTACGCCGTCCCCTGAAGACTGAGTTGAAAACTGATTCAAACACCTGTGTTCTGAGGTGACAAACCAAGGCTTAAAAGTACAAACACGTCCAACGTGTGTCTTCTCTGGTCTTGCTTGGAGGTTTATCAAACAGTAATTTTGCTCCTGAAAAAAAATGACTGCTCTATACCTCTTGGGTATTCTTCAAACAAAGTTTTAACACCCAACAGTGTGTGGAGGGTACAGGTTGTAAATGTTATAGATGAAATGTCACTTGCAGAAGTCTTTATCCGTTAGGTCTATATAATCTACTAATATAGAACTGTTGATGGAAGCTTTTTTTTGTGAATAAGGTTGCTTACTAATTTAAACATTGGCATTTTTGGGGTAGCAGCCAGGCGAACATGTTTCCTTCAATTTAATAAGTAAATTAGATGCATCTTCTAACAAAAAAGCAGTGCAGAGGTATATTTTGTTTCTGAAGTATTCTGTTTATTAGGTTCCTTTGTAGTATAAAGAAGGAGCCCAGTAATTTAAAAAGCAACAGACATTTACACTGAGACTGAGTAGGTCTCTTTACAAGTCTTATATTATTTTATTTTTAACCAGTGTATGAATTTACAATATTACAAAAAGTACATTGCGGCATTGGAGAGAGTACTTGGTATGAGAACTGGACAAACTGAATCTGTATAGCATGGGTAGTCAATAGCTGGACCATGGTCCGAATCTGGACCGGAAGCACATTTTGTCAATCTATGTTTTGCTTGCATTCACATTGGAAAATGTATTTTTGAGACAGTATAGTTCTTATAAGAGTATGGTATACATGAGTACAATAGTAGCCTAGGACAAAGAAGGATCGGGTGTGACTTGATTGAAGTTTTTTTTATATTCAAACAAGAGTTGACAAAGTTAACCCTAGTCAATATTGTTAACCACAGTGGGCAAAGTTGGAAATTGGGTGGAAACAGACTTGGGATACGGTACACTTTTTTAGAGTGTGTGGAATGGGTTACCAAGCCACGGTGTTGCAGATTAATATTTCGGATCCTTTAAGAACTGACTCTACACATGTTCTCATGTAATCAACTGAATAACAAACTTTTGAGGGCATCTGAGTCCTATATACAGTAGGTGGAATTACAATTTTGAGCAAGTGTTAACTTTCTATCACTTGTAGACAAAATGGGTACAGCTGATGCATTTTTGTCTGAGCTGATCCATTATATATCATGCTTATGCTTTATAGTTCCTTCAGAAACTGGGATCAGAGGTTAAGCTGCAGTTGGTAAAGTGGAAGTTAGAATTCTGATTACATTTAATGACACGCTTAAAAATGTATTCATAAATGTACTGGTCTATGTGGTGGTGCAACGAGCAGAGACAGCATTGACCTAGCAACAGAGTTGCAAAAGCACAGGGGAGGCTATCGATAGAAATGTCCTCAGGGGAAAACACACTGATAGATGTTCCGATAAGAGACAAAGCCACCCAGCCATGAAGGAGGCCATTAATAACACAATATTATCTGTGCTGTCTACTACAAAACCTACTGGTGAAATGGGTTCAATATCTTTTTTGAAAATCTACAACATATTCTCTCTGCTCAGTGTTCGTGATCAGCTAATAGAAATTAACATTCAATAGCCGATAAATCTCAGCAGATCTCTCATGTTGAAGGTAAAGAAATGAGGCTGATGATCCATGGAACCCGGCAGCTACTGCAGACTGGAGATGAGATGACTTGCACCATCACAAAAAAGGGGTATATTACCAGTGAATATTCCAGTTTAAAATCAAGTCCAATCCAGTGGAATCTGAATTAACTAGCCAGGAGAGAGACCGAACATGTTTGGCTGCTAAGACAGGTGACTGCTTATTGAAGGCTTCTCTGTCATTCACTTGTGTTTGGGGGCCACTTAGTTCAGGGTACCATTAACTGCACTTCAAGGTGGTGTAATTGAAAATGCTGTGGTTGATTTACACAGAAGCTATCATAGAAGAATCACCATTATGCTTGCTTTTATAAAAAACTGCAATATTAAGATGTCACTGGTATGCTGCAGATATGTGGAGCTTTTTATATAAAAGATGATGCAGTCTGCTTTTTAAGTTGCCTGCATAAATAAGAGTTTCCGTGAACAATGGTCTGCTACATGCATATTGTGATATTTATGGTTACAGCCATAGAATGGGATTAGTAAAATGAGACAGTAATGCCATTGTGACTGGTGCCAGTTTTATGACAGTCCCCAGTTGAAAATGACTTGATTTTTTAAAAACAGGTCTGAAGCTATATTTATACAGTGCATTTCTATTTATTTTATGAACCATGCACTTACAGAGCTGTTCTCTTGTCATTCCAAGGCCTACCAAGTAAACATTTTAGTTCAGACACATTTAAAAATGTTTTTAGTTATACCCCCCCACACACATACACACAAATAGTTTTACATATAGATTTGACTGCCAGTCTCTGGTGGGGGAGATGATATAAATTATGTGTAAACTCTGTGTATCAGTAGATAGAGTTCTTTTGCATGCATCTGTTCTGGGCATCGTAGATCAATAACAAGTTGTCCATATAACATTTGTCACATTTTATCAATCCTTCTGGATTCATAACTGTCTCTACAGCTTTCTGTCTTTGTTTTAACCTATAACATGACATGCCATTCATTTTTTGTAGTTGGCAATTGAGATGTTATAAAATTATTATAGGACGATAACGTTAAATCTAAGTACTGGATGCTCAGGTCTCACAGAGCAGGTAAAGCACAAGTTGTCATAGTGCATGCTTACTCTATGCACCTCAGAACACCAGAGGTCTGTTTCCATGCCTTTTTCTATATTTGTCTTCTCTGCGACATCCAAATAGTGTTGATTGAGATAGAAGTGTTAACTGTATACCCATCCATTGGGAAATATACTACCAAATCAAACTGACTTTCCATAAAACTTACCTGGGTTGGAATTGAATTGGAGTCTGTGGTGGAGAGGATGACTTAACATAAATGTGATAAAATCCAAGTTCCACACACAGAAGGGCAATGGTATGAAAGTGATAGGATTCAAAATCTCTGTGAAATGCCATGACCAGATTTTTGGCTATTCTATTCAACCATAACAGGCATTTCTTATAAGCCTGGGGCAGGTCCAAGCCAAAGCGATGTGTGATGGAAGTTCTTCTTTAGCAGATCCACAGGATAGCACCATCTCCTTTCCAGAGATGTCCTGCTCCTGTTTAAATTGGTTTAGAGAATCATAGGGTCTGGGTTTTTGCTTTTTTTTTTTTTTTTTTTTGGAGAATTTGGCATTATGCTTCTCTGTCCCCTGTTGCCTCTGTCGTCATGTAACGATTCTTTTACAGCTCTAGGACTAGTCTGCCTTTAAACATTTTTTGTATATTAAACACCTTTGGGGGATTTTTTACGTGTGACGTTGGCATTGACCTTGCATTCAATATAGCTGCCTTGTGACCACATTGGTTGTTTTTCTTGTGGTAACAATCTATCCAAAATAGCTGAATGGGTTTCTTCCAAACGGTATCCTTCATATACAGTACTGGTGTAATGACAATTTGTTTATGTTTTACCCCATATACAAGTTTGCCATACTAAAATCACAGTAAAGTATAATAAAGCCTAGTGAAAACAAGGTAGCATGGGTAAGCATTGTAAAGCACAAAGATGTATGTAAAGCGTATTAAAAAAAAACACGTCAAACTATGGTAAACTATAACCATGGAAAAACTGCAAAAAATACCATGCAAATATACCATAGTAAACTTTTACAAGGGTAATTTATATAAAGTCCTGTGACTGCTATGGCTTCATAAGGGCTGAATGTATTATTTGTCAAATTCCCCTTGATATAAAGGTATGCTTATTCAGTATATCTCCAAAAATAGCTGAATGAATGATTATTTATTTTTATCCTTCATATAATGTTCGTGATGATTATGGTGTACTCTATATACTTTCTTTCCTATACATTTATATGAAAAAAAAATATTATGGTGTACTATGTATACTTTTTTCCTATAAGTCCTATATGAAGTCCTGGTAATGCCGTTGCTCCATAATGGTGGAATGTATTATCAAATTCCCCTAGATATAAAGCTATGTTTATTCAGCTTGATTATATCTCCAAAATACCAGACCCAGGATAAATATAGTTATAAATATGGTTTGTGAAAACTAACTATTATTTGAAAATAATTAAATACAAATTGCAGAAAGTAACTATTTGACCATATTGCAGAAAGTAACTATTTGAAAATATTTAAATATGGTTTGTGGAAAGCAATTATTATTTGAAAATATTTAAATATGAGTAAAGTAGTTGAAATACATTGAAATACTTTAAACTCTTCATATATATGTAACTGTAACATACAGCAGCCTAATTATTATCCTGCATTCTAAGCAGGTTAAGCCTTGTCCTTGTTAACCACCCAGTTATCTTTTGGAACCCTGCTCTATTTCAGTTAGATTTAATTTGATCAAGTAAATGAAATGTGAATATTTTATTTCAGTGGGTAAATATCTGAAAACAGTGAAATATCGTTAACCACTGGTTTAATGGCCTGTTTTGAAATGATTGAATTGAACATGTTTAGCATTTTCCTTATTAGAAATCCTCCTCAACTACCATGTGGTAATTGCAAGACTTGGTACATAATTATACATTTAGGGTAATAATTAGGTTTTAGTTTTTTATTATTCATTAACTATTTTGGGAATAGTTGAAAAATATATATATATATATTCAGATAACTTACATATATTTAAATATTTTCAAATAATATTTGTGCAATTTGTATTTGAATAATTAAAAACAAAATTGATTTATTTGAGCATATATATTTAAATATTTCAACTATTTGAAATAGTTGGTGTTTATAAATATAATAGCATATACAACTATATTTGTTCCAGGTCTGCAAACTAGCTGGATGAATTTTGTAAACATATAATGGTTTCTGATGTATATCTTTATTGTTACTGCAATTGCTCGCTTTATATTAATATATGCTTAGATTAATTAAAAGCTACTGAATAGCTTGGAAAATGCTCAGATCTGATGAAAACCTTTGGGATGACCATCAGAGCTCAATAAAGTTAAATTCCATTGTTCCGAAAAGGATGTGCTTCCATAATGGACAACTTTAGTCTTAGCCAGCACTAGTTGCACTTTTCTCCAATTGTCTGTTTGCACCTTTTTCCCTGAAAATATGTTCAGAAATTGATAGGGTTCATGTAAAATCCCTATAACAAACATTTGTAGTTTATTTCTAGTTTTGAAACTACAGCAAAGTTTTACTTTTGCATTGGAGCAAAAGCTTAGCGAATTTGTGCATACTATCCAAAGCTAGACTTAGTAGGCAGTGTAGAGTGTATCACAGCTATGAGTTCATTGCTTGGCTTTAACATACAGGTAGTCTAGCTGTAGACAGAGGCAGAGGCAGACTTTAACATCTATTACAATAATTTCCCATACAAGTTCTGATCCACTATGTTCTATATTAAGGAGGAAATTAATACAGATACAACTCAGTATAAACAATGCCTCTTCATTAGTTTAACACTTAGTTCATCAGACAGATTTTAGTAGGTCCAGGTTTTCAACATTCCATGATTTGGCAATGGTAAGTCACTTAGTTGGCAAAGGTGTGAAACATGTAGATTTGTAAGTATAAATATTTTATTGTGACATGCTGCATTAAATTGAAAATACAATATTTTGCTTTGTGGTTCAAGGAAGTCGGTAGTAATTGTCTTTTTTTCTTTTGGTTCTTGTTTGTAGAGTCACAGTGTACACTGTGTGGTGAGCCTGAAGGTGAGTGTTTGTTTCTAACTTCTTCATCATGTATGGTGCTCGTATATAACAGGCTTTTCTCACTTGTTAAATTATTTAACTATGTGTAGCATGGGACAGTAAAACAGATGTAGCAGAAGCATTGACCATAGCCACAAAAAAGCACCATATTCATTCCATCAATGAGAATCATAACAGACATTCATGAAAGTGGACTGAACCTATTTAACAAAGAACACAATCCCATAGTTCATTGGTAAAAGTGCTTGTTAATGAAATGCATGTTAATGAGAATAATTTTTGTCTTGGAGCAAAGGTAGCATTAAATGTTCATCTTTCTCCTCAACACTTCAAGTCAAATGTTCATTTTCAAGAAATGTGCCATTTCTAAAATTAAACCTGTCCCACTGTTTTCCTCCATTTTTATAGTCTTCTCAAACATGTATAATATTATGTCAACATTTGCATTGTGAAATAGTGAATAGAAGTGGGGTCCTTTATTTATTTATTTTTTTTAACTGTATTCTAATGTTAATCCTGTCTTCAATGATTAACATTAGAATGGCTATGCAAAAAAGGCCTGCATCGTTAATTATTTTAGATTTTTGAATGGCAGACTGCAAGATAACTTTTACATTGATCTTATCTGTGGTACTGATATAATTCATGAATAACTGCAATTCATCAGTAACTGTACTGTACTAATAACCATGCATTTTGCTTACTGGAATACAGCACATTTACCTTGGTGCAATAATTGGTAATAGTATTTAAGTAAAACTCATCAGACTTCTAGTTGAAAAATGTTAGCAGTGAATTAAACTTTTAAACGTGTTGCTTTTTTCTTATGGTTTTACACTGGCATGCACTTTAAGAAGGAATCATGTTTTATTTTATGGGTCAATTGCAAATATAATTAAAATTAGCCACTTTTAAACATGCATGATTTCCAGCAGGCTTTAAATGTGTATATTGTGTACAGACTTTAGACAAAGAGAAGGAGATGTGATACCTTTTATTGGACTAACAAAATAATAATTATTCACATGCTTTCAAGACCTCAAAGGTCTCTTCTTCACCTTTGAGATCTTGAAAGCTTTTGAATAATAATTATTTAGTTCGTCCAATAAAAGGTATCACATTTCCTTCTCTTTGTCTATCATCTCTGGACTAATACGGCTACCATTTCATCGATCTATACAGACTTTGAAACTTAAATTGTGATAAAGCACAGAATGTCCTTATAGGGTGTACAGTGTAATGCTGCACACACTATAAGGAAATATAGTGTCAAATTAATTGAAAGGACATTTTACACTGTGCCTGTTTGCCAGTTTCCTGGATCTGATGGCTGACATAACATAGTATCTAATTCTCAAGTTAAAATTGTTTTTACATGTATACTCCAATTCTGAAAATATGAAAAAAATGTGAATGTTACAAAATGGGAAAGAAAACAACAACTTGAGAGTGCTTAAGAAACCTTGAATTGTGTTAGTCGTTTGGCGTTTACGTCCTTAAAAAAAACAAAGTACGCATTGAAAATATGCAGTTTATCTACTTGGTAGAGTTTATATATTTTTAACTAAGAATTTATGATTGACTGATGTTGTGGATGTATTACATAACAGTTTTTTTCTATTGTTAAAGACTCATCAAATGCATTTTATCTCTCGAACAGATTAATGCATTTTAAATGTGTTAAGGCACACAATTGTTAAAAATATATAGAAGGTTATCATAATTGTGTAATAATCACAGTTAAAAATATTTGCATTAAATCAAGTTAATTAAAATATAGCCATTCTTGAAATGCATTTCCTGCACACTCTTTGTTGAGGTGTCTACTCTCTGTCAGGTCACATGATTAGAGGTAGCCACATAACACTGGCATTATAAGTCCTGAAAGCTAAAAAAAAACAAACAAACAAAAAACGACTAAAAGTTAATATAATCGAGGTGAACAATTTGATTGAAATTCAGAGGTACACATGTTCTGGGAGGTAATTTACAGTCTGACTGAGACCTGAAGTGAACCTAGTGAAACACGATGATCGACTCTGTGCCTCTGGAAGAGGCGTCTTCAGTGCACACACTCCAGGGGGAGGGGGAACCACTGCAAGTTACTCATCATCAAAAGTGCCACTGGCTGCTGATCAACAGTATGCACTGGAGCGCAACAACAAATCAGACTTTAAAGCGCAACCTTATTATGCAACAAGCATCTGACCAGGATTAACAGAAAGTGCTTAGGTCCTGACAATTTATAAAACTGACATCAGTATGTTTCTAATGACTTTAAAAAAGGCAAACCCTTTCAAGAATTCAGATACCAGCACTCATACAAGGAGGCAAGACCAGGGATTCAAATAGACATTTTGTTTTTTAGAAAGTAGCAAAAAATAAAAACAAAACATCTCAAGTGTGCTAAAAACAGTGTTAGTAATGTATCTTGTGACTGGTTCAAGGAGGAAATTAACATTTCCCTAGCCGTCTGTAGCAGGTCTACTGTGCTGATCAGCAGTATTTATTGGCAGGCACTAGTCCCAAGGGAACCTTGTGGCTATATCAGCCCTTTTGCTTGTAATGCAAAGTGAGAGACTGCTTCAATAGACAGGTTAGCTTGGGGAATAAAAATAAATAAATAAAATGAAATGAAATTCAAAAGGTTTCTTCATTAGCCTGGTTTCCTAAATACAACCCAGTGTCACAACAGATCGTTACATGATGTTGGGTGAGCCCAACGTGAATTCCAATACCCTGGGGAAAGAATTAGTATCATCCAACTATACAAAGTGTGTAATGAGGTAGAAAATGCAAGCCCTTTCCTAGATGCTGGGAAACCCAAAAGTGTCCCACAGATTTGACAGTGGTTTGATCTCGCAGCTCTTAAGTGTTTGAGAATACATCTAGGGGATTTGTAAGCAGAAACCACATCATGCACAACATCAACTACTTATATTGACTATGGCACATAAAGGATGAGGTGAAATCCAAGGTGACCTCCCCACACTGCGAGTAATTTAAATGCAGTACAAATGGATGGAAACTATTTATAGAGGTTGTAAAGTGGTAAAAATGTAAAGTATGGTGTACTTTCAGTAGTGGTGAGCAACGATGTGAACATTTTATATTGTTGATGAGCAAGTATTTCAATATTGTTAATATCAAAGTCTTCCAAAACAAAGAAAAATGTAGTCATGCAATTGCAATATTAAATAGCTATGTGCAATTTCAGATTGTGTGAAAGTGCACCTCTTCGTGGATGGTGGAGGTAGTGCAGGTGCTTCCTGAAGTAGGGACCAATGTGTGAGGCAGACACAGAAAAGTGCTATTTTGAATGTTTATTTTAGCACAGTTCCAAAAAAACTAAAACAATATATTCACTCAGAAAAAAAACAAACTAAACCCCTTGCGGTGAAAGGCGCTAACTATACAATAACTAACGAGGAGGGGTTGTCCCTTTACCTCCAGAACAAAATGGTGAACACTAAGTTAAAAAAAAGTAAAAGAAAACAAGGTAATGGTGAACAGAAAATAAAGAAAAGCACTCAGACCTTTTACAGAAGTTTTCAGCAAACAGTCACCTCCAAACACTCTTTTCTCCTCAAACTCCCTCTTCCAAACAAAATGGCTGGCTCTCCTTTTATAGCATGTGGCTGGGCATAATTGATCCTCTATTAGTCAGTCAAGCCCCAGCCACATTTGGCACAAGGACTTGGCAGAGATGAGATTTTAGCTTGAATTCAACTGTACAATCTTTATTTACAAAGTTGCCACAAAACACACTTTCTACCTGTGCATGGCTTCTGCCAAATATAGCTATATTGATGCCCATCACTCATTTTTACACACTCAAAGAGATTCAGATCCAATTTCTGGTACTGTTACAACCTGTTTGCGTAAAATAGCAATATAAAACTTGCTTCATGTGCCTATTGCATAGCAACTTCAACACCCTCCTCCTCTGTGTAAACACAGCATGACAGTTTTGCCATTCTTTCACGTCTTGACTACTCAATGTCAGCTTGCTCAGTTGTCAACAATTCTGTATTTTCCAAGTCAATACATTTCCAAGTGATGGATGGATGGTTTATAAGAAACCAGCCCTTTTAAATGAAGCACTCTGATTTTTAGTCTCATCTTTTAAACATGCACAGTAAACCGTCACTTACATAATTCTCTATTATACCTTTCTTGTGTCATTTAAATTGACTACTGATGTAAACAGCAACAATGTGATACAGGTCACATTGCAAACAGAAAACCAGTGTTGGTTTTTTAAATGAGTGATTGTGTCAAGTGTTTTCAAGATTATACACAAAGAACTTATTCTATACCTTTCAAGACAAGGTTCTATGAAAGATTGCCAGTTAACTATGCTAATTTGAAATCTTCACAATGACAATTAGTTGCTTGTTATACCATATATATATATATATATATATATATATATATATATATATATATATATATATATATATATATATATATATATATATAATAACACATAAATGCAGTACACCTCATTTTGCAACTTCTCACTGAATATTATTTGAAAAGTTTTTTGGATATCCAATTATTTAAGCAATACAACTGACAGGGCATTAGTAGGCATTAAAGATGTTGTAGCTACTAAAGATAATTCCTTAACTGTATCCTGCTGTCCACTTCCATTCGACTGTGACAGCTGCTCAGACTTAGACAAGAGAGAGGGTTTAAAGTAATTACATTTTCTCAGTAAAGTGGGAAAAGACAAAACTGTAGGTTTGTATGATACTGTAGACAGAGCAGTGGGTTTGACACTTTTTGCTGCTATTTCTAAATGAGATTTGGCTTAACAACAGTAGACAATTTATTTGTAATGGCAAATGTCAGCTAAGGCCTGCATAAAACAGCTAATAAAGTCTGGCAGTCTGGCACATCTTACTATGTATTCATATTAAAGAACAGAAATTATTATTTTTTTTACACTGAAGAAAAGGGAGGCTACCGTAGTTATGGTAGTGTACGGTAGTATGGTAGCTTGGCTTTGTAACTAATTTATCAGTTCCCTGAAATTATTTCTGTGCTGTTTTAAAACAAGGCAGTTATTCAATTCAATGATCTGAGCAGTTCTCTTATTTATTTCAAGGGAAGCAAGGCATGCAGTTATTCTACAGGGTAGAGGCACATAAAGAAAATTAATTAGTTAAGCAATCGACTTTCAGATATCAGCTGTGGATTTACATCATGCCATAGAACAGCTCATTTTAGTAGTTTAAACTGTTGATGAAATTGATATTTTCCCCACTTTGTGACATCTAAAACATACTTTAAAATGCAACATTTAAGAATGCCTGAGGCAAACCACTGTAGTGCATTAAGCAAACAAGCCATTAAAATTGCACATTTCCAGCATTTAACCCTGCCTGGTTTCACAAAATAAGTAAAATATCCTGTTACAGTCGCTAATTTAAAATATATAATTAAAAAAAAAAAAAAAAATAGTACCTACGTTAACATGAATTACATTATACTGCAGTAAGTCACCACTTTCGTTACCCCAATCAATACAAAAAAAGCCATTTTCTACAGATGTTTCTACAGAAATGTAAAGGAATGTTTATATTATTCTTTAGAAATGTCTGTATTCAAAACAAATCAATAGAAATGTCTGTATTTTCTATAGCAATCTAGAGCAGGATATATATAGTTCTTTTTAGTGTATTCTGTAGTAACACGAACCATTATGGGTGTCAGAGGAGAAATGACTTGCACTCTTACTCATTCTCAGATCAGTCATACTTCTACAGGTTCTCGTACTCAGAAGTGGGCATTACAGACTTGTTTATACACTTTACTCCACAAACCTGTAGATTTCCCCTGCCACACAATGCACCAAGACATTTGTAAATTTCTGACCGGACCCACTGTCATGTGTTTTTATTGATATATACAGATAGTATATTCTACTATAGATAGTAGATTTTTACTTTCTATATATTTCTGTAAATATAGGATTTTACTTTTTAGGGTAAGTAAACACAGATAATCTTGTCACAAGTTTAACATTTTGAAAAAATATAGCCCTGAGCCTAGTCCAGTGGTAAAATATGCTTTGCTTATCCTTAAACCCTTGTAATTTGTAGTCACTGATGTTTATTGATATACCTCAGAAACTAAAAAATAAGTATATATCAAAACTTGTCACTGTGTGTATGACGAGAAAAGGAACAGACCCCTTCAAGGGCTCACTTATTAGTACAGCTGGTGATAACACCACTGCATTAATAGAAATAATCTGCACACCACGCTATACAACTACAGTATATTTTAGACTGAGAAATCATAATTAATTAGAATTTCACTGTCAAGTGTATCAAAGGCACTGGGTATCTGAGAAAATTGTAACTGTAAACATACACATGCATGTTGCCATGGAAATATACATTTTTGTAAAACAAGTGGCATTTTGTACAGTTTAAAAAATCCTGACTGAAGGGGGTATGATGGCCTAAATGTTCTTTCTCTTTTAACCTTTCATAGCTTGCCCCTGTATTTTTTTCTGCAACATCTGTTACCAGAAAGGAAACATGTTACAAAGGTGTACATATTGTACATTTGTGAAGAGCAAGTGGGTAGGAGTACCCAAATATGGACCTACATATAGGAGTTTATCAAATGTATTTGGTACATGTCTGTGTTCTATACTGACAAGTCACGCATAACAAATCAACAGTCACTGGTGCAGATTTGTCAAAATGCACTGTCTTCTGTGTACAGTCATCCCATGCATGACTCATTTCTACAGTTAAAATAAATAAATACATTCATAGTTTCTGAGTAATGTTCAGCTTTTTTTTAATTTATAATAAGTTTGAACATTTTCATCCAGAAATCAGGAAGTTATATTCCAAAACACTGGGTAGATAACCGAGGGACATTCATATAGATTTTCTAGCTCCAATAAAATGAAAAGGAAGGAAAGAAGAACATTGAGTGAAGAGGGATATGGTTGGTGTTCCCATTGACATTTTTAAAACCTTTTATCAGCCTCAGTCTTTGTATATCTGTCAGCTGATTTAAGATTGAGCGAAAGTCCCTGTACTGACAGCTGCTTGGAGCACTTTAAATGAATGTAAGTTAGAAGGAAAAAACAAAGGGTATAATCAAGCAGTGATGTAAACAGTTATGGGAGCAGAAGATATAATCATGCATTTATGGGAAGTAATTTTCAGAGAATTTTGCATAATCATTGGGATAATACGGATATGATAATTATCCCTAAACCAAAAGTATCCCTTGACTAAGTGCCAGAATTTCAAAAATGAATAAGATGCAGATTGTTAGAGGAGTAACCTCTTGTGGACCTCAGGATGACCTTCACAAGACCATAACATTACAAGTTACAGCAGTTCCACATCACAACATTTCTATAAAAACTGCTGAGAATATCTTTGTTTATATCTATAGAAACAATAGTGTATAAACTTGAACTTTTAGCTTAAGTTTGTTAGTGTATCATAACCTGATGGTACATGGAGGATGTCTGTCTTTCTGACTGCTTGTATTTATATTACAAGGCTACGTACACACAGGCTAAATGCGGTTGTGAGTTCACCTTTTACTCTTAATATGGTTTGTAACAGTTCGGTTACAAAGGGCAGCGACAACCGCTCTAGTTAATCCTGTTCAGAACAAGTATTAAGTGTGGTTACTAATTCAGTTCACTTAGTTAATGTGCACTAACTGTGTGTATGTGTGTGTGTTAGATCCGCACTAACACAACTGCAGTTAGTGCTCAGTAGATTTCTGCACTACTAATAATGTAATTGTTTATCAGACATTTCCATGTGATAAACATGGAGAAAAAATATCTATTTATAAAGGTGCCTGATGAGCCATGTTGAGTTTGTAATATTGATGAATAGTAAATTCATAACAATGGTAATTAGTGCATACATATAATATACTGTAGCAATCTCAGTTCCCACAGGCAGACTCCTCACACAAGGCAAGGCAATTCACACACTGGCGGAGGGCGGGCATGAACCCCAGACTTCTCGCACTAAACCATAGCGCCGATACCACTGTACAAAAGAGCCGGCTCCTTTGCAAGGAATGTATATTGGGCTTATGTCTTTGTATGTGATTACGTCACCTACCAGCCCTGCTGCTGCCTTCCCCGTGCACGCTACGATACTTTATTTTTTTATTCAATTAAAGTACAGTTGTATAATATTTTGTTGTATATATATATATATATATATATATATATATATATATATATATATATATATGGTTTTGCAACTTAAATAAAACAAAATGGGACAATTTGTATAACCAAATGCAGCAGTGCGACTGCAACTCGTTTTTCCAGATACCAAATGTCTGATCTGTGTTTTTTCACTACAGGAAATGTCCCAGTAAATGACAAAGATGCATATACAACTCCTAAGACATGTATACACTTTAAATCCAGTCATTTGGAAACCACTCAAGTTGTTGAGTTGTAATGCAAACTCACCTCCATGTCTCTCTTAAATAAACAATAATAAAGACTGTATTTAGCAGTGCAGAAAAAGCAAACAGCGTCACCGCTGCTTTTGCAGAAAAGAGCATAGCTGTGCTTGACGAACTCTCAATCGATTACGTATCGTACTTTCTTCCAAAATCATAAACAAAAACACAGCCTCCATGTTGTCACACAAAACCTCACGATCGGAATCTAATGATGGCACGAGTTCAGTGGTTTGCTTAAACAGGGAGTGCACTCACTTCAGTAATGAAATGTGTGTGTGTACAACAAACAACCACAGCAAGTGTTGTTTCTAAATACAGTTGTTGCGCTAACTGCAGTGTGTGTGTATGTAACCTTACAGTATATTTTTCATTTATCTAGAGAATCCCATTACTGATACTCAGTACATTCTTTACCACAAGTTTATGGGCCCGATTTTGGAAAGGGGTTTCATTTTCGCTGGGAACGGCAAAATCAGCTGAATTTTTCCACCTGTTAATCCATTAAATAATGTTCTTTCTAATGTGGACCTCCATTTTACCCGCCAGCGGATCACAATTCATTTCAAGGACCATTTTCTTAGGAGCATTAAATGAATAAGTAATGAGCATTTAGACGGTGTAATACACCAGAAAAATGGATCTGGTTCAAATGTGTTAGCAATGCTATATAAGCATAATCGAAACCTGTTCCAAAAAAAGGGGGGGGGGGGGGGGGGGGGAGTCAAAATGCAAATGGAAACCTATATATTTTATTTTTGTATTATTCTTTTTCTTATTATTTTGTATGTAGGCTACACTGTTAAGAAAATCTGTACAATTGCAGGACAATGCAAAAGTGTAATCTTAACAGATTGTAGTAAGTGTAAATTGTCATTAAACTTATATAATATAGTGGCCAATGTACTGGTATTTACCAATAAAAATGTGTGTATATACAAATGGTCATTGCCATTAATTACTTTGGCAGCCAGTAGAAATAGCGCTATCCACATTAACAATTACAATAAAGTTACAGTATTTTGATCAAATTAAAGGGTACAAATCCATCAGGAAGCAATATTGTCTACATATGCAATATTTAGGTTGTTAACTGTGCAATATTCAACATTAAAAGTGTGATGCTAAAGCAGTTGCTTCACTCATTGCTATCACAATTACATCTTGTTCAAGTAATGGTTAGTTATTTAGATGCACCAAGAACCAAAGCATTTTACCTTATCCACTAAGTAAAAACACAAAAAAAGTACGATGACTGTATACACATATATACATTTCACATAGGCTCCAAGCATCATACATTTGTATTTGTAGGTGCTATGCGCTGTTCTATAACTTTATAAGATTAAAAAAAACATGTATATTAAAATTATTTCAATTCATCTCTCTCTCTCTCTCTCTCTCTCTCTCTCTCTCTCTCTCTCTCTCTCTCTCTCTCTCTCTCTCTCTCTCTCCACACTTTTGTCTGAAACGCTCACCAATTTCAAGTGCTAGGTGTTATGTCCTGTTTTGCTTACCGTATTTGGAAGTATAGTGAATTATGGGATAGCTGGGACCGTCTTGTTACATTTTGTGTTGTGTTACTGAAAGCGAATAAAGAAGTTAATGCAAACTCACCTCCATGTCTCTCTTAAATAAACAATAATAAAGGGTATATTATTGCCTTCACTGATATAACAGTGGGATTTTTCTATACCTTGTATGGGCTACGTAGTTTTGTTTAGAGATAAATTATTTCAGTTTATTAGAAAGCCGGCTTTGTTGCTGTCCCAGAGTTTGTACTTTCACTGAAGGTTGAGCTGTATGCTTCAAATCATATGATACAATGAGATATGGGGAAAAGGTTTACGTTTGTTAACAGTTACTGATTCATTTAACCAGAAGTCAATGAAAACTTGATTTGCATATCAACACACTGAACAGCTCACGTGACACTACCAGCAATGGTAGAGCACAGACTAAATAAAACACAGTGCTGAGTGACAGGCAGGAGATTGAGACGGAGGTTGAAGTTGATACGCCCTGCAGGTGAACAGGATTTTATTTGCATATCAGCACACTGAACAGCTCACATGACACTACCAGCAATGGTAGAACACAGAGTAAATACAACACAGATGTAATTGTGATAGTTTAAAATTCAAACAAGAGAAAAACGACTTGCCACGGTTAGTTTCCAAGTGCTTCCGCCCAGAGTTCCGCAGCAGTGATTGACAATGGTAATTCCTCCAATCAGTGACGTGGTTTAGAGTTAATATCGTTTTGTTTTCTAATTTGCTATTTTGTATTCCAATTTGTTGTTGTGTTTTGCACTTCAGGGCCACTGTAATTTTTGCTTATTAATGTAAGCAAATAAACAAGCAATATTGCTCTTCTTTAGATTCCCTCCCATATTTTCACAGTATTGAACACTGATATTACTTCTTAAAAGGAGGAGTACAGTATGTGCCAGCCTAGATCGACACATTGAAAAAGGTATTCATTAAATTACACGGTCTATAAACTCTCCCCTTCTTCTTGGATTTTCTTGTGTTTCTTCAATGATAACAGCAGCATCTACTAATATATGTTGAAAGTCAGGGTGACTGGATCTGAAGTGCTGTAACTCCTTTTTATACTGGCATATATAGGTATTGACCATTCTGAAGCAGGTGGAAAGCAAACTAGTGGAAGTTTAATGTATCAACCACATTGGTCTTTGGAAAATAAAGACAGATTCTTAGAGCATTATGTATTCTGCCAAAAACCAAGTCTGAATAACTAATGAACCAAACTAGCAGCTAGATTCCCGTCATCTTTTCTGCAGCTTTAGAAAATACTCAATCAGCGGAAAAAACAGTTACAGAAAATTCAAATAATGGCATATACCACTATCCTCCCACTTTGGTCTTTGAAAATACCCCCCTATGTGGATCATAATCTAGGGGTAGAAAGAGCCTGTATGTCACACTGACATTTTTTCATTTTATCTAATTTTGTAATTACAGCATGGCGGGAGATGAATGTCACTGACATGCTTGTTAATTAAAGGTATCCCCAGCTCAGCCATCTATTCAGCCTGTCATCCCCACAACCTAATGTAAGAAATCAGATAAACTCTTATTGTTTGTTGGGTTCCTTACTAAAAGTGAACTGGGCCTGCTGCTACCAGGGCCTAATTTTCCAGCATGGGGAGATTGCCCACATAATATATTAACTGTGCAGTGGAAAATGCAAGTATAGTGAACACACTTCTAAAGTGTTACCACATTTGGATATTACAGTACCACGCCTTTTTTGCATTCCCTTTCTTTTTACTTTTCTGTGGTATTTATACATTATGAAAGGCTTTCATTCAGTAATAATCGATAATTGTGCATATCCATCCGACTTGTATTCCTTGATGTCTAAGAATAATCTTTATAAACCAATGATTCACAAGAGTCTGGAGAGTATTCATTACTATATATGTTGTGCATCTCCTCTACCCTCCAACAAAAGGGTAAGTCAGAATGAATTTCACTACCACTATGTCTACCACTCTGCATCGTTTAAAGCGGGACAGACTTTCACCATGGTAGGTGTATTAATCCAATCTAATAATTCATTATAGTTAGCATGTGGTTTGTGAAGATGAGATGGAGGCATCACAACATTCTGCATGATCAAGCATGCGAGTCATTATATGGTTAAATGCGCATATAGTATTATTATGCAGAGGTCCTAATCTGAAGGTCGGCCTTTAGTCATGACTATTGAAATCAAATTGTTGTTTTTTTTTTTTTTTTTTTTTTTTTTTTTAAATAAAAAATGTCTCGGAAAAAACACACTTCTTACTAAGTTGGGAAAGCAAGATAAACTCACGGAGTGCCTGTTCTTGTTTATTTCCTCCAGGAATAGATTTCCTGATGTGGAATAAAGTCTGGTTTATAATTTTGCTAGACCACTGGCAATAAATAAGGAAATGCACACATCTAATTTAGAGTAGTTTATAAAAGTTACATTATTTGTTGACTGTTTATATAAGGGTTGTCCAAGTGAAACATTATATATATTCTAAACACTACATGGTAGAGTGAACTGAATATTTTTATACTTGTCCCATTGGTGTGCCTTGACTCATATAGTACAAAAGAGTTTAAATGCAGCTAGGTCAGGATGTCTGGACCCATCAGCACTGGAATGCAAGGGGGCTGCTGCAAAGTCTACCATTGTGTGTTTAAAGGGTGAAAAACATAACCTGGGTCAAATGCTTGAGCATTGTTCCTTAACAACAATACACCATTCCTCTGCAATCATGAGCAATCCTTCCACCTAACCATTTGACTGCAGAGTACATACAACTGTTTTATGCTGGACACATCCCACCACTTGTCAATGCTTTCTTCATTATTGATTGTCAAACACACACTGTACAGTTATTAATATAATTTTATTTTTTGCAGTAATAACATACATTTGGATAGAGCAATGGGGGGTGGGGGGTGGGGGGTTGGCAGGCTCATAAGTCTTGTGTGTTGTCATTTTCACAGCTTACACATATATATGTAACATATTGTACAAAAGGAGATTGTATATTGTAAAAAAGAAGATTGCTAATGTCCGTTTTATATAGTCTAAGGGTTAGAGTTTTTCTACAGACTGGAACATAACACTCAAATGAGCCATTGCAGTTACCTTTTACTTATGTATTTTAAACCCACGTGGCTAACACGTCTCATGGGATTTCAATGGCGCATTAAGAGATACAGTAAAATGACAAAACCATCAAAGACGTTTAAATATTGTGTTGCTTTTCTTCTACCAAGGACAACAGCTTGTCTTTGTATTTTTTGTAAAAGTTTGCATCCTGTTATCGTGATTTTTGAGTGCTCAATTACTACTTTGTATACCAGTTCTGTAAAGCTATTAAGACCATTTTGTTCCCTCATTCTTCATTATTACAATAATTTTAGTCTCGAGCAGTTTTTGCTTGGGAGTCACCAATAACCTCAGGCTTCATCAATTTCTAGGGGCTGAAATAGTTTATTTGTGTGACTTACACTCATTATGTTTTTGAAGGGTCAGAGGCTCCCGGATGTCATACTAAGTTAGCATAAAAAATACACAACAGTGGCAATACTGAAACATATTGCCAGTCATTAGCACCATGAGGCATAGCTTGTTTTACACTACAATCTTCTTACAGTACATATCCAATCTTGTACAATATGTTTGAAACTCTGTATGAAATATTGCAGTATTATATTGATCCTTACAGTAGTATATCTAAATACTGGTCAATGGCAGTATTAAACTAATTAAATTGATCCTGTGGTTTCTAATATAGAACAAGTTGTCTGACTGCAACCATAATGTAAAGATTTGCTTAGAATGACATCACAAAAGTCCATCAGAGATGTATTCCCTCAAAGTGTGGTCAGACACTACAGCAAGAGGCAATACTCTGTGCTTTCTGTATCCTCGCTTTCAAAAGATATGTTTCCCTGCTTTGAGTATCCGGTTGACAGAAACAGAAACACATTTTTCTTTATTTTAGAGGAGAGCCTTCAGCTTTTACTTTGACTGTTCAGTTATTCAGATGGATGGAGCAATTACTTTAAAAAGGCAGATTCTGCTTGGGATCCCATTATCTCCTTTCATTCTTTACCTCTACATTACAGTAGAATGTGATCAGTGGTTTATATGTAATGAGTTTCTTGCTCATTAATCATTGGTCAGATAAGCTTGGCTTTTAGATTTCTCTAGCTGCCTGGTGGGCTGACTGCCACAGCACCTGCCCTTTTAGTAAGACAACCACAAATGGAGGAAGCACCTCTTCAGAATTTAGAATTTTGTACACAGACAACATGTTGCAAATGTGAGGCAGTTGTTTCAAACTGACAAACAGATCTCAGCCTAATCAAGCTGGTGCAATTATCTTTTATAACAGATGCCCATAGCAAATTTAATCTAAAGAGGTTAAGCAATTTTTAAAAGGAACATGTAAAAGTGTAAGACACAGTACTGAAAATACAGATAAGCCGGGTTATGCAATGTGGGAGCTGCTGGTGCTAAGGGGGGGGGAATCACAAGCATACCAAACAATAATTTCCAAGTTCAACATTAGGCAGACCTTATTTGATTAAAATGAGCTAATCTGGATTTACCTGCAACAGGTTAACAGTATTTTTTTTTTTAAGTCAAAGAAACACTGGGAGTAACAGCTGCAAAAACCCATTTATACCGGGCAACACTTTGATCATCTCCTCTCACTTGTTGGAGGTGTTCTAGGACTGAGTCACTCACAGACTGCTGAAAGTCTGTATTCCTCCTAAGGAGATGTAGTGATGCTGGGTTGTCAGGCACCTAATGTTCTTCCACAATCTTGTGCTATACAGCAAAGTCCTCAGGCCTTCAGCCATCTTTTAAACAAAAAAAAAACAAAAACAAAAAAACATTATTGTTATTACACTGAGGGTGTTATTCAAATTTGTGTTTATTTTGAGGAGAAGTTTTCAAGTTCACAAAATTGACAAACAGCAAAAAGACTATCTGTCCATAGTGGCTGGTCTAATGAACCCCTAATTCTAATATGTAAGACCACTTATAAGTCTTCCCTTTAGTTGGGTTAAAAATAGATTTCGCTAATTAAAATATGTTTTGAAAAAGTGTTTGTTACCAGTACAAAACTCCTCTCCAGTCTTTGACACATGTTTTGCACTGCATTTGCAGCTTGCTGACAGGAATTATGGTCTTTCTTCATTAGGTTGCCATAGCTACAGTATGCACATTGACTTGCAGCTATAATAAACAATTCCTCAAGCTAATATATATTAAAGGATGCCTACTGGTTCATGAGATGTATGATTAGCTGCTGCCAGTTTGTCACACAAAACAGATGTGTACAAGTTCCAAAGTTTTCCATAAACTGTGTCTGGGGGGAAAAAAACAGTAGGTCATTCTTTGCAGTATGTGAACAATGGTTGAATGGTTGTTGACAAATGTCTCTCTATTCATATGCAAATAAACCCACTATATTTGTTTTGCAAATGAAAGGCAATTGTTTCAAACTGACAAACAGATTTGGGCTCTGATGCCATTCCTCAAAAATGGTTTTATTTGTATACACCATACAAAGAAATAGAAAGCAACAATATCCCATTATTACATTAAAAGTGACATAAATAATTAAAGTTGACTGTACTTTAAAAAAAAAAAGAAACGCTATAATAGTCTGAAATCTGAGGCGGCATTGCCTACTTTAGGCCACATCAAAAAGCTGGTCTAAATTTCACCCGGCCCAGGGCCGCCTTTTCATTTTTTGAGCGTTCACACATGAGAGAAGGCAGCCCTGGGCCGACATAAACCACAAGTGTGAATGGGGTCTATGTGACTGAAAAGCAGGCCTAAAATGTGGCGAATTGCTTGTTTTTTTTATTTTGTTATAGCCTGCACTCAGAATGGAAGAGCTACCGGGATATACAGTAATCCTTGATTTGTAGCAGATGTTTCTTATTGATCTGTATTTTTTCAATTCAGCACACTAGCAATTTTCTGGTGTATATTAAAAAAAAAAAAAATATATATATATATATATATATATATATATATATATATATATATATATATATATATATATATATATATATATTATATATTACTGACTATTTTGACTTAATGTTATGGTGTTTAGTGGGGTGACGGTCCGAGCTTACTCCCACCCACAATAACATTATTCTCTCAAGAACACGGACGTATTTAGAACGCAGGAAACAGCAACTTGATAGTGTTCACAGGTATAAATATGTATTTTCATAATGGATACTTCACTCAGATTGCAAATGACTAACATGTTGTACATACAATGACTGACATTCATATGGTACGTGTATTGATTTTGTCATTATCAAACAAACAAAAAAAGCCTTGCATGTTTTTTGCCTCTCTCCAAATGTAAAATAAAAAAATCTCTGACATCATAGAAAATCCAATTTTTTCTGTGTTATAATAGAACATCTGCGTCTTTCTTTGTTAGTCTGCTCCAAACTGATTCCTAGGATCCCTGCTACTGAGCTACATAATCAAATTGGTAATGTGATACGAAAAGACGGCCCCAAATCTGCTTTGCGTTTACATATGAAGAAATCGCAAGTGTGAATGGGGTCTGTGTCTGCGTAACTGGGGGGAATGAAGCAAAACCATTCTAGGGGTGTGCACAGCTACAGCGGGGGCAACTACGCTCAGGTTATACCACCACCATGCCGTGCAGTAATCCGACTACACAAGCGCTATAAAGAAAACAGCAACTAAAATGTAATGTTTCCCAATTTTTGCCCTAGTTTAACATCAGAGGTTCTTTTATTTGAAAAGAGCAATGCATGAACCATAAGAAAAGTATAGGACAAGCAAAATGGAGTACAATGTTTTTATTTATAAAATCAAATATGCTATTCACATTTACTCAAATGGATCCATTTTTCCAGGGCTTCATAAAGTATTAGGTGCATTAATTAACATCAGCTACACAAATTGCACACCATTGTTCAGCATCACAGGTTATAAAGCACTGAAGGGCAGCCAAGCAGAATAAAACAATTCAAAGTTACTTACATTGGTGAATTGGAGGTGTGGTTGAGGACTTGGTCAAAATGCATTCAAATCCAAATAAATCAGCGCTCCAACAAAACAAATAAAAAAACCTAGCGAGTCCTCAGTCTCACCTCCAATGGAGTTCAGATTCCGAGCATCTGGCACCTATTCCGTTCACTAAATAATCCAATTTTCACAGATATCAAAAAGAGGCTATCTTTACGGGCTATCACACAGGAGCCAACTACATCTCCCCAACCCCTCCCATTACTGTCAGAGCCGGTGCCAGACGAAGAATGTAGCAGCAGCGACAACAGATGAGCTACAATTGCTATATGTGGATACACCCCACCGCCAATGTACACCAGTTCATAAACTTCACACACAAAGTAACAGTTTCTCAAAAACCCTACTGCCGCTCCTACTTCCCAGCCTTGCATCCATGCTCACACAAGCTGCTTATTATCCTGAACGTCCCCCCAGCTCTCCCCTTGTTCTTCTTAATCAAACTTTATAAAGTACTCAACTACAAACAATTGGGCTAATTGATTAAATACACTTGATTACCATGCACACATTCACACATCAATATAAAATAATCAAAGTGCAATAAAAAAAACGGCACATCTTAAACCATTAAATACAAAGTAAAGTGCAAAGAAAGCTTAACCCTTTTACATCTGTCTGCTCATCTGTCTATCTGCATGTCTCAGTGCAAGGTCACCAGTTTGTGACTAGCCTCTCACAGATTGGCTTTAGTTTATTTCTAAAGTCTTAGGAAGGAAGTATGTAACGAGCAATTAAGAATTACTTTAACATTAACATTTTGTTGCAAATTCTTTGAAAATGTGTACCATTGTGCATACAGTAACTGTACTTTTGTGCAAAGCTAATGTACTTCCTAAATAGCACATTTATTCTGTGGATACTAATGCCATAATGTCATTATTATTTATTGTTTTTTCCCTTGTATTTTCATTGTATTGCTCTTTTAAGAAAACATTTCCTTAAATTCTTCTGTTATTGGTCTGATCCGAGTTCTTGTCATTATTTGGTTGAATGTCTGTGTCTTTAGTTTGACTTTATTATTTCTTCTCCGTTATACTGTGCTTGTTGTAGTGAGAGTGTGTGACAGAGTACACCCCGCCCCTGTGTGTATTGTGTATTATTTTGTATTTGTGTTGTATTATTATTTAAAACGTACTGTTTAGTTTGTAAAAACGCAATGTTTTTATTATTAATATTTTGCAGCATGGATGGGGTTAAAATTCCCCATCCATGCTAAACTTGCGCAGAAGGTGACCTTCTCCAGATTAATTAATTTATTGCTAATTTGGAGATGCTTTTAACAAACCCACAGCTGTTGCTGAGCAAGGTGTGAGTATTCAGGAGTGGAGAACAGAACAGAACAGAGATGCTGTTTGAAAGATCTATGAATGAAACACAGAAAACAACTGATCCTACCTGATCGCTGTACCAGCACGGTGTTTGTTTTGTGTTCTGTTTATAGTGTTTGATTATTTTGGCCCTCGTGCATATTTTATTTTGAGTTCAGTGTTTGTTCCTGTTTTGTTAAAAACCTTTTGTTTATTTAATTAAAAGCAACGCAACGCTTTTCATACTCCAGTCTGTTTGTGTCCATGTCTGTCTTTCTGGCCTGGCGTCACCACTCAAGTCATCTATCACAGTGAGAGATTGGCAATGGTTTGTTTTTTAAATGAGGTGACTAGAGAGTGTCATGACTTAGGAACAACATAACATATATATATATATATATATATATATATATATATATATATATATATATATATATATATATATATATATATACCAAGGATCATGTACAAGGATATATCTTTTCAATATAGCATGCTGTTTCCACGGCAACATAGAATAGGTTAGTCGCACATCTAATGCCCACACTAACAATGGAAAAGATCCCAGAGGCTTGTTAGCATTAAGGTCACTACACGCATTGCTGTATTCTCGCTTGAGCAACTGAGATGGACATGATCATTTACAGTACATTGGCAGTAAGTACAAGGTAAGTGAAAGCAATGGTGTTGTAAACTCCCCAGTCTGCCGGGAATTATTGTTATTGTTATTTGTTAGGGTGTGTGAACTGTGCATCAGAATCACTTACAACAACATCTCACCCAAAAGATGGTGTACAAAGAGGTTAAGTGACTTGCTCAGGGTCACACAATGAGTCAGTGGCTGAGCTGGGATTTGAACCGTGGACCTCCTATCTACAAGAAATGATTGAAGAAAATGAAGCAGAGAGAACAGAGAAGAATGTAAAATGAGAAGCAAATTCTGTTAAAGAAAAAGACATGTGTTCGTAGCTATTAATATGGTTAAACATGGTAGTGCAAAGTAAATATTCAGGACAAACCCCGCAACGCAGAAATTAGAATTTAAGAAAACTTATTGATGATTATGCGATGAATATCTGAAAAAAAAAACTATTTGGCCTGGATTGAGGGTCCACCACCTGGTCGTCTGGACGAGGCAGGAGACTCCCATGATAGATTGTACCTAGAGAAGGTGGAGGGATGCAAATTAATCAAATGCAAGAGAGGGTTATGTTACATGGGTATTTCTATGTTTTTGAAAGGTTATGTTGAGATGACATCGTGTAGGGGCCATCCCTCCTCCTGAACTTTTTAGTTTTGAAACTTCATTATATGAAATCCAATGATAGCAGTGTCAGTGAAGAAGGGAAGGGGGGGTGGGGTAATCTTAACGCAATTATAAAATATTTCTATATTAGAGGGAGAAATTCAGAAAGGAATCACAATCTATTGAAAATTGTTCTTCCTGAGTGGGTGTGTCCTTTATGTGGTATATAGTCCAATGGTACAACGCAATGTGTCTGAACAGGGAGTACAGTATAATAGGCTGATCACCAGACAGGGCAGCAGTGGGTTATAGTTCACTTGCTGAAGTAAGTCATTGTGATCTTTCATTTGGTCACTGGGTTGTGTTTGATGCCTTGTTGGATGAGCAATAGGTCTGGGTTTATGAGTTAATTCTCATTATGTTAAGGCTAAGGCTCGGGCCATAACAAGAGGCAGGGCCTTACCAGACACTAAAGCCCTCTTCTTTGGGTTTTATTGCTTAAAGGTTTAACAGCTGCCCCAATATACCCAGTTTTTATTGTTTTGCTTTTGAAATTTTAGAGTGAGGTTAGGGTGGTCAAAATAAACTTGTATCCCTTTTAGGCAGGTCCCTGTTGACTGAAAATGTGTGTGGGTGGTTAATTCACTTCAACACCAACTGGGATATATCAAAGTATTGAATTTGAGTGTAATAGTTTTTTCCAATATGTGCCACAGTAACATACATAAGGGAAATTTTGTTGCCCGTCCGTCTTAGATTTTCCTAGAATAATTCAGCTGGGGGTTTTCTGACACACTGAGTTCAGAAATGATACCCATTATTATTATTTTTTTTAAATGTGCTCTTTGACCTGTGACCTTGCAAAGGTCAACCTAAAGTGAGAAAAGGACCTTGACCAGAAAAATCACCTTGGGTGCAATTTAAATGCTGTCATCGTGTGTAGCACCATGTTCTGAATACATGACTCGTATTGAATCCAAAAATCCAAAATCCCAGGATACCAACATATTTTACTTGATGCTTGTAGATCTCATGAACATCTATCCAAGTATATCTTTGGTGATTTTTCGGAGTCCCCCCGCGCAAGTTTTTACGACCTAAACTTGGTACAAATAGCAAAAATTCAAATTAGACATCTAAAAATTTAGTTTCATTAACACTAGAACCGCCTTTTACAATTCATCTGTTTATTTTGAATATAACCTAGAATATATAATATATATATATATATATATATATATATATATATATATATATATATATATATAAGCCTGTTGTTATCTATACTGGGCCCCTAGCAGCCATCATTTCCTTTGTTTTGTACAAGAAATGCACTGGAGAAAATATCAGTAGGAGAGACTTCATCTTGAAGCTAGCCACAGCGCTTTAGCAGAAACATTTCAATCAGAAAACTGCAAAGCTGCAGGCTGCAGAAGCTCAACCTGGATTCTGTGCTGCGAGTGAAACACACACAAGATAAATCATATGTTACTTTCGTTTTAGATAAAAAACTGTAAAAAACAAAAGTAGTTTTTAATGTACATAAACCTGTTTACACTAGAGGCGGAGGAAGAAGAAGATGGGCCTATGTGCAGGACCTTGTGGGCCATCCTCCCCAAACGTTAATTTAACCTTTATTTATAAACATCTAACACACCAAATCAAGTGTTCAATATTGAACTGTATTTAATTGTCAGAATATTAGCAGTATGTAATAAGAACGTTTTCTACTCGCCTACTTTATTGTATTTTGTGTACATCTTTACATCCAGCAGGACACTATTTTTTAATCATAAACAAACAGGTTTAATTAATAATCCTACCAGGATTCCCCAATTCTGCGATCACAGAAATGGTTACAGAATTCACAATTCTGCAGACATTTGCAGAAATTGTCTCACATAGGTAACAGTTTTTATTATTATTATTTTTAAATCAGAAATGCAGGCATGTTGATTTGCTGTAGTTTATTTTGGTGCCCGCAGCAGCACCCAACAGCTTCCATCTAAACTACAGGATGAATCGGGCACGCAGAATATAACTGCAAATGTCTGCTGAATAGTACCCCAAAACCTTCCAGGTACCAACCTCCGGGGGAAAAAGTTAGGATAATAAAAACAATAGCAATACCTGTTGAAATGAGAGAGTTTAGAATCTGAATTACTGGCACCTCACACCGGCAGCTACAGTGATACAAATTTGTAACATCTGCATAAACTGCAAAGGACAGTGTCATTGTTAAAACGAAAACAAAACAAATATCAAAAATCAAAACTTTCAAACCTCTCCGGGGCCGTCCGAGTGCGCGGGCCTGTGTGCAGTTGCACCTGCTATTGCTCAGCCACTGGTTTAAACACTAGTTTCTTTTGAAATGGTTATTTTATTATAGTTTTTCATTTTTTTAGGTAGTGCTTTATATGTGGTAAGTTAGAAAATAAACCCTTTTATGTTTAATTGTTCATTTATATACAGCATTTCAGCTGTGCAGATGTTTGATTTGATGTGCTTGAATAAAACTGGAGTTGTATCCTTATAATCTGTCTTTCATTTTAATATTAATGTACCATGATAATGATTGTCGGCAGCAGTTGTAGGTACGAGTATAACCGTGGCGGTTCTAGTGTTAAAGTAGTCCATAAATGTACATTTTGTTTGTGTGTGTGTGTGTTTTGTACTGCCTTTCTGCTGGACATTACGTGAGATTAAGTCAGAAGAACTGGAACTTGACTGCTGAAATCTCGTGAGCCACAAGCACGATTCCTGCTCCAGTTTACATGGTTTTTTACAGCTATTTTTTATCGTGAGAAAGCTATTGACCCTGCTCTTAAAGTCGCGCTGCCAAAAGCACGTCCTTTTCCTGTTTCACGATGTATTCGCTTGACACCGTCACACAGTCATGACTGTAGAGTCGATTTTCAAGTGCATGTAAACCAAGCCATTGATATTCTTTCAAGTCACATTTCCCACATACAAAAAGCAATTCTCTATCCACTTGCATTTGTTTTGTGTGTGTGCGTAGCTGTTATTTTAATCCTCAGTAAGACTGTTAGCAGGAACTGCTCAGCCTTAAATGCAATTACTTGGAAACAATGTATGCACACATCTAAGGAATGAGACTTTGATATCTGTGTGAAAAAATAAAACATGCTCCAAGGATAGGAACTGTATTCCCAGCAATGTTACCTAACAGATTACTGATAGCATTGTGGGCACTAATGATGCACTGCGTGGGTGCAGCAAATGTCGTCATTGAGAATTCAAAACTGTCTGCAGCGATTGTGATGTAGAGCACAGCCCTGATTATTAGAAGTTATTTTTATAAAAAAAGACCTGCACCTCAGTTTTGACAGGCACAGGGATATTTACTGATTCCTTTTGTATCAGGGGAATATATATATATATATATATATATATATATATATATATATATATATATATATATATATATATATATATATCAATGTAATGTAACCCCCAAGATTCTTTAAATAGACTTACTGCTAAGAGCAGATTGACAAACTAAACCCAATCACTATATAAAGAAAAAAAACAAGACCCCCCCCATACATAAAAGTTGCTCAGACAGTAGGTAAACAAACCTTCTTAGTGTAAACAACAGTTGTGTAAGTCTGCACAAATTACTGACATTTACAAGCAACAGTGTGTCAAGTAATGATGATTCTGGAAAATGAATTTTGCTGTAGATTTAACACCTTACCTAAAATAATTTGAGATGGTAATTGTTGATGAATTGTTACATATCCCTCAAGAACATTTGAATCACCCTGCCCACTTGCAAGCCAAATCAGTATAGGAGGGCTGTTTCTATATAAGCAAAAATGGCTAATTAAGCATTCCTGTGAGTGGAGCAATATCATTTAGTCAACCAGCCAGAGCTACGTTAACTGCTAATATCTTATAAACCATTTTAGTTTCTACCTTCTTATTCTGTGCCATATTGAGGTCAAAGCCTGTTATTTTACCCATATGTAAAAATAATATATTGCAGAAGTAACAGAAATACAGTGCCTATAGAAAGTACACCCCCTTAAACTTTTTTCACATTTTGTTGTGTCAGTGCCTCAGAGTTTCATGCATTTAAAATGATTTTTTCCACTTATCTACATACCATACTCCACACTGTTAAGGGGAAAAAAAGGTTTTATTGCAAAAAAAATTATATATTAAAAATACAAAGCTGAAAGATCATAATTGGATTTGTCTCCACTCCCATGAGTTAATACTTGGTGGAAGCACCTTTGGCAGCAATTACAGCTGTGAGTCTGTTGGGATAGGTCTCTACCAACTTTGCACACCTAGATTTGACAATAGTTGACCTTTCTTTACAAAACTGTTCAAGCTCTGTCAAGATCCTTGGAGAGCATTGATGGACAGCAATCTTCAAGTCATGCCACAAATTTTCGATTGGATTTAGGTCAGGGCTCTGACTGGGCCACTCAAAGACATTTACCTTTTTGTTCAGCTTTGGCTGTATGCTTTGGGTTGTTGTCATGCTGAAAGGTGAACTTCCGTCCCAGTTTCAGCTTTCTTGCAGAGGGCAGCAGGTTTTCCTCAAGGACTTCTCTGTACTTTGCTCCATTCATTTTCACTTCTATTCCAGTGAGAAAATGAAATAGTACCATGAGAAACATCCCCATAACAGGATGCTGCCACCACCATGCTTCCCAGTAGGGAATGGTGTTCTTTGGGTGATGCGCTGTGTTGGGTTTGCGCCAAACATAATGCTTTGCATTTAGGCCAAAAAGTTCCATTTTAGTTAAATCAGACCACAAAAATTTTTGCCACATGGTTACAAAATCTTCTGAGTGTTTTTTTGCATACTTCAAACAGGATTTAAGGTGGGCTTTCTTGAGTAATGACTTCCTTCTTGCCACCCTAGCATACAGGCTAGATTTGTGGAGTGCTTGGGATATTGTTGTCACATGCACACTTCTTAATAATCATCTTGACCATGCTCCAAGGAATATTCAAGGCCTTTGATATTTTTTTATACCCATCCCCTGATCTGTGCCTTTCAACAACTTTGTCCTGGAGTTCTTTTGAAAGCACCTTGGTGCTCATGGTTAAGACTTTGCTTTGAAATGCACTACCCAGCAGAGGGAACCTACAGGAACTACTGAAATTATCCCAAAATCATGTGAATCACTACAATTTAACACAGGTGGAGGCCACTTGGTGTGTGATTTTCTACAAATTTCAAGAATATTTTTTTTCATTTGGAAGTTGTGGGGTAGGATGTGTAGATAAATGAAAAAAAGAAATATATATATATATATATATATATATATATATATATATATATATATATATATATATATATATATATATATATATATATATATATAATGCATTTTAATTCCAGGCTATAAGGCAGGGGTGTCAAACTCGTTTCGTTTGGCAGTGTGTCAGCTGGTTCGAGTAGATGACACCAGTGATGCCAGAACAAGGTACTGTAGTCACAAGTGTCATTGTGTCTTTATCTGTGAAGAGAAAGGTGGAACAAGAGTGCTGTGTGTTTCAAGAGAAATGGGGAATTGCGCATTTCTTTGAGGGCATGAATGGAAAGCCAAACGCTTTATTTGTAAGCAACATGTGTCTGATGTAAAATAATACAACGTTAAAAGAGACTATGAAGCAAACCATGGCAAGAAATATGATACATATACAGGAATGGTACGTGAAGATATATACTCTGAATTAGCACAGTCATTGAAAAAGCAGCAATTGATGTGTACTAATGCTAGTAACATAAGTCATGCTGCTGTTAAGGCAAGCCATGTGATTGCTCACAAAATAGCTGTTTCTTCAAAACTATTTTCTGATGGAGAGTCTTTGAAGAAATGCTGCTGAAATAGTGTCTTGAGAAGCAGCAATCTTCTCCGTCATGAATATCAACAAATCAAAATGTTATTCTCAACTTAACTCGATACTCAAGATATCCTCAGCCCAGTTATTTGATCCAGATGTTGATGCATTGGTTCAAGCAAAGGTTCCGGGTATCAGGAGCAGCAGTAGCAGTCACAAATGTTGATTGATATACAAGTTTTGCAAGTATGACCTGTATCATAATATTGCCTAGCGAAACGGACCCCGATTGTAGAGCCGGTAAGAATCCAAACTTCCAAAATAGAAAGCTATTTTATTTAGCAAATAGAGTGAACAGCAATGCTCGGGCTGATCTTAGCTGACAGTCAGAGCGCACCAGGAGAACGCCCCAACTGCTCCATGCCTGCCAGTGGGGCACCAGCGGCAGCAGTGAGGGAGAGCGAGCAGTGGCTCCAGCAGAGTAAATCTCGCTGCTGGCTTCCGCAACAATATAAAATCTCACACAGATAAAATAATTTCTGACGGACACAGACATTTGGTTTTTGCCTTTGAATACATGTGAAAAAAAAAAGTTAGTTCTTTTATGTTTGTCCCAGCACTATTTATTTATTTATTTATTTTACCTGTATTCTAGTAAATAAAAAAAATTATATTCCGCGGTCCGGATGACATCGCTCTGGGGGCCGGATCCGGCCGCGGGCCGTATGTTTGACACCCCTGCTATCAAGCAACAACGGTGAAAATGTAGATTCCTTCAAGAATACAAGATATATTTTATAGATGGCAGGATACTAAAATATATTTTGGATTTCATCAAAATATATTTCAATGCTTAAAAAAAAAAGGCTACTTAGCATGCCATAATGTGCCCACATTGTTTTAGTTTTCATTTTTTATTAATTTGTATTTATCCTTTCCAGAAGAGGTGTAACACTTTGTATTATCACACAAGTCATTATTGTTTTGACACAAAACAATATAAATGACATGACCTAACAGTACAAGGAATCAGGGACCTAATTAGCATATGGCCAGAGCAGGGCATGCTGGAACCGAGCTATTCGACTTTCTGTCGGCTCTGAAGGACAGGTGGACTTTTTTGTTCCCCTTTTTGGACGTTGTGTTATTGCTTCCTCTTGTGTGTACCAGCGTCCTGTCGTGTCTGGAGTAAGTTTGACGTGTTACCGTAGAGTGTATAAGTCGATTGGTGTGACCCCCACTGTCTCAACGTTGTGTGTTGCATTCCTTGACTTGTGTTCTGTTCTTTAACTGCATGGGTTGGGTGAATCATACTTGGTTGATTTAACACAGTTCTGGATAGAATGGATATGTAGCAGTAATGCTGATATGTTAGAAAATATTATAATGTAAATCAAAGTGTTGTAAAAATGTATGGAAGCATATTTTGAACTATGTTCCCTTATATGGCATTTTATAGACATTTTATGTATTTAAATATATGTTTGACATATATTCCCAACATATTTCAAAGTATGTGGAAGCATACTTTGAAATGCATTCTCTTATATTTTTAATACAATATGTTAGGATATATTTTAAAATATATTTAAATATTTGCAATTATTTTTTAAATATATTTATTGTATATGTTTTTCTGTATGGGTAGAAACAGTCATCTAATTCAAAGTACAAAGTTCCTGATTTACTAATTTATTGTACAAGTATATTTAGATGGCATATCAAAGCAAAACAGGCCACTTTGGAATACTATAATTGCATCTCAGGTTTACACAAAGGTATTTTTGTTTTGATATTCTGATATTGTAGGAAATCTTCCCTGTTAACAGTTAAATGTTGCCTTATAGCAGATCTTACGGTAGACTCTTTTACCTCATCAAATCCAGCAAGGTTGGAGTCTTGGGTGACAGTGATATAGTCATAAATCAGTATATCCTGGTCTTAAAACACTTTTTAACTAGGAAAATTCTCTATCTGTAAGCTGTTGGCAGCACTGTCATAGCTTCTGGTTCCTCTAACTCCCCAGTGCTTGATTGTTTTATTTTTTTGTTATTATTTAAGAGTGATTTCTTTGGCACCAGTATAATTAGCTGTAGGTGAGCCCACATAACAGATACTGCCAAAGGTATTTACCTGGAAGCCCACTGTGGTGGCAGGCTGCTTATTACAGCTGAGGGTTATTAATAATGAGATGAATTATGCTAAAATAATATAGTATATGTTTTTATTGAATTAATAGTCTGAAAATGTAGAGCAGCATTTCTTGGGGCTGTACACTATTCTTGCAATTATGGAAGTAAAGAGTTATAAGTTAATATATGAGCCTTAAGAATGAATGCTATAGGATAGCAAACAAGCTAAAATAAGTAGCTAATATGGATACAGTAAGTTCTTAATTTCTAATCTAAAGTGTGGAATTCATCATGAATTTATTGTAACCACAGGTGTTCCAGTGGCATTTTCTTGAATTACCCATTGACATCAATTCCACCTGCCATTTATTCATTAACCCTGTACATCCCCACCCCACATACGTCATTTATTGTCATTCAACAAAACCAGTATATTCAATAAACAACATACATTATTGTAAATGTTGTGATTTTCTCTATCAAATTTAATTTCTTGTAATCCTTGTAAGTGTAATCATGTAAATTAATTTTAACTTGTAAAGAAATCAGTTTCTATGGTAATGCACATTTTAAAGTGCACTGCGCTGAGTGTGTCTCTCAGTAGTAGGGATGAGCAAAAAGATGGATTGTAATTTATCACTAAGGATACGATTTTGGCACAGTGATTTTTTTATACATTTCATGTATAAAAAATTGATTTGCTCAAGCAAATCAATTTAAAAGAGTATAAATGAGACTAGGAATACTTACACATTTAACATGAGAAGCACAGAAAAGCATGCTAATGCACAGTTTCCTATTGCTACAATACCTGTGTAGCTCCTGTTTCTAGAACATGCTGCATGTCTTTCTTACTTTACAAAGAAAATTTAAATCTCTCTTTCCTACTTTCACCTGAAGAAGAGACCTTTGAGGTCTTGAAAGCTTGTGAGTAATTATTATTTAGTTAGTCCAATAAAAGGCATCACTTCTCCTTCTCTTTGTCTATCATCTCTGGACAAATACGGATACCATTTCATCCATCTTACTTCATAAAGAAATGCCATAATTCTGGAATTTTAAATCGGTGGAGTGGAGGTGGGATTGACTTTAATTAAATTATACCAAATCACAATTTTTATTTACAATGAAGGGAAAACATAATCCATGTTTTCATTATAAGCATTTGGGCGACAAAGTGTGTTCCCTTCATTGTAAATAAAAACGTGATTTGGTATAATCTAATTAAAACGCTAATAATAGTAATAAATTAATGATGGTTGTAGAAGCAGTTTGTAAGAATTCTGTAAATATTTTGTCTAATAGTTAAAAAGTGCAATGGGACTGTCTTGTGTGCATTTAGTGCATGAGGCCCTTATTGAGTTAGTATACTGTACATTTTGTTTCAATACAGTGAAACAAATCTCCAGTTTGTTGCAGTATCCCATATTCTACAATATGATTTCTCAGTGTTCCTTTGCATCTTGTTTTATTTTATTTTTTTTCTACCGGCAAAAACTTTATAGAACCCACACCCAGAACTAAAGTAAAGGTATTGTTCTGTGGGTCAGTCCTTTGTTGAAGATTCCCCAGCCAGGCACATGTACCCTGCCCTAAGGTTTATATAAAGGAGATTTTAGGAAACTTCACCTGGAAAATTTAAAAATGTTTTGAGTCATACATGAGTAAAAAGAGTATGACTAATTATGTACTCATTACTCGTAGCACACTTTTAAAAAATCCACAGGTTCTCAATGGCTTGCCTGGAGTGCAGGGTGAGCCATGTGAGCATTGTTCCAATCCTATTTGCAAGAATTTGACAACTTTGGCTGGAGAGGGCCTACTGCTTTTGCCTTTGTGCTCCTACAGGGTGATGGAAAGCATTTTCTGTGTAAAACCATTTTTCGCAACAGATTTAATGGCAGCATTGACTTGTCAGTCTCAAGTCTAGGGATAGCGAAATCATTTTATGTCACATTGAGGTGACTCAACGCTTCAAAACTTTTGTTCAGAAGGGAGGTACTCTTTCTGGACTGGCTGGGGATTAGACCGCATTCTAATTAAACATTTTACCTTTAAAAAGTGGACTCTCTCCAGATATAAAGCACCTGTGGCTGTCATTTAGTTTATTTGACACCAAGATCATGGTCACATTCTTGGGTTGGAGAAAATCCACTTATATAAAAAATGCTATAATATTGTCCAAAAACATTACAGAATTTAATAAAATACTGTACTCTTTTGATGAACAAAGGTTGTGCATAGTTTGATAATTATATTGCCCGACATGCCCAGGCCATATAAAAATTTTTCCTGGGCTTGTATAAATATAGTTTACATGCCCGATTCGGGCATCTAAAAATGTTCCAGTTTCTAAAAAAAAAAACCAAGCTATTAATTGAATCTATTATGACTGATTTAAACTTCTATATATGCACCCGCCATACTTTCAGAATTTCCGTTTTCAGTGTGGCATTCTCTTAAAAATAAATAAATAAATAAATAAATAAATAAATAAAAGGCACCTGTGCACTTGCGCAACATCATAGAGTTTGGAAGTAAAGAGGCTGTCTTAATTAGAGAGCAAAGTTAGAACATAATATAGGTTTATTTTGAAAATATTTTTACTTTGTCATCGAACATTCTTAAACAATACCTCAGCCGTTTGTTTTTTTTTCAACATCGTTTGATTGCATACAGTTTGCTTCCACTTATTTGATGATTTTAATGTAAAAAGTAAAAAAAAAAATAGAAACAGTGGATATTCGCAAGTTCTTTAAAGTGAGGCCTGGCTGTATTGAAGAAGAGCAAGAAGAAAGGCCATCTAGGCTGACTGAAGCCAGTGTTGAAGAGCTTTCCACAACCACTCCAACAACACAAACTGAACAGAATCTGCCAGGACAGAACCTCCAGAAAAGAGAAAGAAAAGTGAGCATGAAGAAAAACACAAACGTGTTGTTCAGACTAAATGGCTGCAAGAATTTGCGTGGCTTGAATGCAACAAAGACCGTATCGTGATGTGGTGCAAAATGTGTCATTAGTTTCCTAATATTGCTGATCAAAGTAACTCATATTTCTTGGAATCAGGTGTACAGGGTGGTGCAGTTCGATTCACTTCTGTGAGGGCACATAACAAAACAAAAAAGCACAGCTTGTGCATGAGAGCAAAAATAGCAGAAGAGAATCCCAAAGCTACGCCCATTCAAAAATGTATGACTCGACTGACTGAAGAAGAAATGCAGAAAAAGAAAGTGTTGTTTAACACAGCATATTTCATTGCAAAGGATGAAATGTCATTTACAAAATAAAAAATAAAAAAAAACTGTGCATTGCAAGTGAAAAATGGATTTGTTTGCAGACAAAACTATTTAAACGACAAAAGCGCCAGGGAGTTCACCACATAGCAGAAGTGTTAAAGAAAGAATTAGTAACACAGCTGGAAGCAAGGTTTATATGTATAATGGCAGATGCAAGCAACAATTGTAATATGGTAGAGGAAGACATTTTTATGTTTGCTGTATGCATGATGGTAAACCAGACGCAAAAGGTGTGCATGAGGCCATTATCAAAGCTGTAGAATAAATTAAATTAAATGAAGAACAGCATTTAGAGAAAATAGTGGGATTCAATATGGATGACGCTGCTGTTAAAAAACTCTAGTGTTGCAGCACGAATGGCAGAAGACATTCCTTATCTCATAAGCATTCACTGCATATCGCATAACTTGCTATTGCTTGAAAGGAAAGTTTGAGGATATGAAGGCATTGAAAGCTATATGAGTATTCTCTGAAACTTCAGTGGCAGTTGAAGGAGATAAGTCAGTTTTTAAACATGTCTGTGGAGCAAATGGGCACATTGAAACCAATTAGGTGGCTAGTTAGCCAATGACGAGCTGTACTGGCCATGCTGAAAAACATTGTACAGATTGACGTGCACCTTGAAAACATTGCTGCAGACATCAGGCATGACAAATCATCCAAAGCTAAAGGCTATTTTATTGAGGTCAGAAGTGTGCGTTTTATGAAACTATGCATTACTGGCTTGCCATTTTGGTGTTGTTAAAGAAGTTTCAATCTGATGACTCCTGCATAATTGCATAATGGAGGTCTGTCATATGTTGGAAGAGGCTTGCATATGACTAGAAGGACTCCGAGACCAACATGGTCTTTATCTACAGGCATTTTCTTGTGGCTATGCTGAAAAAACCTTTAGGGTATAAGGCTGTCTGGGTTTTCAAATGAACAAGAAAAAGAACTGGAAGTCCTTCTGAGTGAAACCATTGGCTGCATTGGAAAACGTTTTCAAGTTTTACTACAGAAACCACTGTCAGACTTGAGTGTCTTTGATTTTACTCTACGGCCTATAATGAATGTAGAAGCTCTTGCAACATTTTGAAATAACAAAATTTCAGAATTCATTAGACACTTTGAGACAATTTTAAGTAATGAAGAAAAAAGACTGTGCCCAAAGTGAGTGGATTGTTTTAAAGCTAACTGTAAATAAAATGAAGGAGAACATCTGCACTTCTCTTAGTTGAAAGTATGCTCTCAAAGTAGGTCTGCCTGTGAAAGGGGGTTTAGAGCAATGAACGGATTGAAAACCCCACTGCGCTCTCAAAGAGAATCAGAATAGATGGACCTCATCCTGCTGATTTTCAGCCAAATGCTGCTGTGGAACATTGGATGTTTGAGACTCTTGGCACTAGTCACACAGCTGGACATGCAGTTAAGAAATCATCTGTCATTGAGGAATCCCCAGAGGCTGAAACCTTCTCACTTTAAGGTAGGTTAAAGTTTATTTTTTAGTTTCACACTTTGGATGTGTAAATTCTTGGATTATGGGTACCTGATTTCATGTGTTTTGGGAGCTTTTGGAGCTCTGAGAGGGGAGTGGTGGAATTGCGGTGGTGGAATTAAACCCTGCGGATTGAGCAAGTTCTGGGTGAGCAGCCTGGATAACAAAAAACCTGAAATGTAGCTAACCTCATTCAATTAACTTTGCTGTGTCCTGAGATATTTTTCAACTTAATCCTGATTGATAAATCAGTTGAGTAGTAAAACATTCAACTTCTCAAATTTCTCTCAGGGGAGTCTGACATATCAAAGAGGATTTGTTTTATATGTGTAGCCGGAGAAATCGACTCTTGCTGGCCATGCTACACATTAGTCTTTTCCTCACTTTGCGTTGTGTATGTAGGAGTGCTGAAAAACGAACAGACGTTCCTTGTTTTGAGCAGAAAGCTTCAGTCTTTATTTGGACTGCATTACAGAAAAGAAAAAGAAAACATTTCAGGTTTCACGTCGCTCCACTCGGATCTATCTCCTATGAATTCAGAAATCAAAAATAAGACTGAAGGAACCTACCGCATGGAAGACAATAGGCCAAGCACATGTCATTACAGCAACACATGTTGAGTACAGTATATGGGAAACAAAATGCATTTTATATATAATTGTACACTTCAAACAGTCAAAAGACATGTATTCGATTATCTTAATACATATACTAAAGTTCCTTATTAATTACGAATGTCACTTAAAAGCATTTGAATGCTTGAAAATAATAATATTTTAGGGGACAGATGGTTGCTTACCTTGCTTCCGTAGCTTACAATGCACTGAGCGGACGCAACGTGGAGCAATACGTAAATTCATGAATAACCATACAAATGAGCGCGGGCTGTTGTCCCTCCCACAAGGCATACAGTGAAACATAAAACCTGTTCAAGGAGTTTTGAGAAAGTCATTACAACCAGACAGGTCTGATACATACGCACCATGGTACATCCAGGTAATGTACCATCCTGCAACAAAGCTACTATTTGTTATGCTCTCACATACATTATTTTGAATAAAATCAACACCAGTACCCCCTGCAAACATTTTCTGGATCTACACAGGATGCAGCAAAGGAAAGTATTGTTTATCTTGTAAACACTATATGGTCTACTGTAACCCTTTTAATGTAGACCAAAACAAGCACCAGTGTGATGTTTACATGTTTATTAACATTTTTATAGCCAAGTAAACTAAACTGCTGTCAATATTACCTGTAACTAGATAATGCAAAGTGGAGGCAAACCAAGGAACTGGAAATCATGGATTCTAACACTGTCTCAAGATGTGTTATAAAGAACAGTAGGAACCGCTACTGTGTACTCAATGAATCATGATGAATAATAAATAGACTGGTTTCCAATGAGAAAAACGATGTGTGTAACAGATTGTTACCTCAAGGCATAGTACGCCTACAGAAGATCAGAAAGATTGGGTGGGTGCTATAAAAAACTTTATAGACTTTTTCATAAGAATAGAACGTGATCTCTGAGAGACGGAACCATAAGGGCAGTCATAGATGATGATAGGAAGATTCTGAACATTAACTTTCCCTAGGGAAATGTCTCTTGCAAACCCATCTTTCGTGTTATCCTCCATTCATATTAAAGTACAAAACATTTTCAACCTCAAGAAAAGCTACTGAGTTTTTAAACAGACTTTATCCAACTGGAGTTTGAAACAAAAGTGTGAGGTAGATTTATACATAGAAAATAATACTTATATTACCCAAAATACCCTATTACCATGACGCCACAGAAAAATTAGGATGAAATATAATTGTTAACCAATTGCACATGTTATGAACTCTGCCTGTAATTGTGTCTGTCTGCCCTGCAAATGCTAGACTCCAGCTCTCTTTGCATAGCAGAGAGCGTGTTGATCTCTAAACTTGACGATAGGGCTCAATCCTTTCTCGCAACCTTCATATTATGATAAGGATGCTCACTTACCTTCCCCTTACAACAATATGCTGCCAAGGAACAAACACAACACATAATGATGCAACATAATGAGGTACCAGGAAATATAAATTATGAACATAAGTACAGTAGAGAGTAAATTATCCGATCTTTGATCAACCGTACTGCCTAATCAACCGTACACACCTGTAATCATGTGATAGATTACGTGTGGTGTATTATGCACACAACTTCTGCTGTTAAAATGACTATGAGATTTAGCTGCCAAAAAAAGAACAAGCAGACTGACGCAAATGAAATTTACGGAATTATTGAGACCACCAAAACCTTAGATGAAACATTGTGTGTTTTAAATGGATGCAGTTAAATAAATTAAAACAGTCACCTTGTTCTTGATTTTGCTTTTATTTCATCAGTAAGGACTGGAGATCCTGTTTGTTATTGAGCAGCTAAGAACTTTTATTTTATTAATTTGAATTGCATGTTATTATAATGCCTTAACAGCAAGTACCAAAGAAACATTTTACTAAATTTTTGAAGTTTAATGATTCCTAAATTTCTGTAATGTGTCAAAGTTGTACTTAGTTGTATTCTTTTATGATTTTCAAAGTTTGGTATATGGTACGTTTAATTACAGTATTTACTTACCTTAACTGTAGGTGTTAAAGTTTTACTGAATTGCATTAATTTAGGGTCATTCCACACCAACTCAAACAGAAAAGGGACATTTTGTTGCCCATCAACCTAAAGTGAGAAAGGGACCTTGACCAGAAAAATCACTCTTGGTGCAGTTTTGATGCTATCATGTGTAGTACCTTGTTTTACTCGTATCAAATAGGGCTTTTCAGAAAAAAATACTAGGAGCACCCTACTTACTTCTGGCAAATTGCAAGACGAGGGGTAACTGATGAGTTTTATTCTAACTTCAGCCTAACCCTTTACCCTGTAGGGGAGGTGGGTCCTAAAATATAAGTATTGCTTTAAGAACCTTAGGTACCAGTCTTCCAAATTCTGTGAAAAACATTTGGTTTCAAGTCCCACCACTGTAAACCAACTTGAAATTTGAGTTTTTGCTATTTGTACCAAGTTTAGGCCATAATAACTTGCGTGGGGGGACTCCAAAAAATCACCAAAAGATATGTTTGGATAGATGCTGATGAAATATACAAGCGTCAAGCAAAATGATGACACATTTGAAACTACCAAAACCTTACTTAGTTGGGTTTTAAAAACTAAATTCATGTTTTTTCTTTAAAAAAAAAAAAATCTTCCCTGTTTACAGCACCGTTTAAATCCATCTGTCTGTCGTCGAAGACCTCCTAAACCAAAGACTTTCAGTTGTGCCTGAAATTGTTTGATGGGCTAGCATGAGAATGCAACAAATGGCCCCTAGGTAGGCACCACAACTTATATAAAAAAAAAGAAAAAAACTTCATTATCACTTTTTGGTTTTTAAAATCCAACTAAATACAGTTTTGATAGTTTCAAATGTGTCATCGTAACAAGTCCCAAGTCCCACTTTTCCAAGTTCATAACCCCTCAGCTTCAAGCTAGTGCCATTGGAAGCCTACATTGTTACTTTTTCCTCTAGATCAATCCTCAGAGAATGCACAATTAAAGAAAGAGCCAGTTTGGCTAGAACTATGTGGTACTTTAACCTCACCAAAGTGGCCATAAGCAATGCTTGAATCTGAAATCCCAGAATACCAACATATTTTGCTTGATGCTTGTAGATCTCATGAACATCTATCCAAACATATCCTTGGTGATTTTTTAGAGTCCCGCACACAGTTATTACAGCCTAAACTTGGTACAAATAGCAAAAATTCAGATTTCAAGGGGGTTTAATGACCAGTGGTGGGACTTGAAACCAAAAGCTTTTCACAGAATTTGGAAGATTGGCTCCTAAGGTTCTTACAGCAATACTTACATTTTAGGACCCACATCCCCTACAGGGTAAAGGGTTACGCTGAAGGTCTAATAAAACTTGTCAGTTGTCTTCGTCTGACAATTTGCCAGAAGTTAGTAGGGTGCTCCTAGTATTTTTTCTGAAAAACCCTATTCAATACGAGTAGAATAAGGTGCTACACATGGTGGTAGCATTTAAATTGCACCCAGGGTGATTTTTCTGGTCAAGGTCCCTTTCTCACTTTAGGTTGACCTTTGCAAAAAAATGGCTACCATTTCTGAACTCAGCATGTCTGAAAACCCCCAGGTGAATTTTTCTAGGAAAATCTGAGACGGACTGGCAATGGCACTGGTTGAGTTGGCATGAAATGACCCTTTAATGATTTGTAAAGCTTTGTAATTTTGTATGATAATGTGATAGAACAGGTTACTAGCTATATAGCATTGGTAAGTACTTGTGTTCTAAGTAAGTGTGTATGTTAACTGTACAGCAATTATTATTAATACCTGTTCGATTATCCATACAAATCGATTATGCAAACTAGTATTAGTCCCCTCTCTACTGTACTCATGCAGATGCTGTATTTTACATTTCACCGAAGACTATGCAAAAACCTTGTATTTCCAAGCAACCACCCACCATGTCTCCAAGATGCACAATATACAGTAGTCTCATAAAAGTCAGGAATTTTCAATGCATTTCAATGGAGTATTTTTAATATTTCACTCCTATGCTCTGATCTTGGTATCTCTGATCCTGGACTGAAGCATGGCAGCCTTTGGATCTGCTGGCAAACATATCAGAGGAGAATGTTTATCACTGGGAAAATCACAAACCAAAGTTTGCTGTCACTGGCTTTTCATCTTTAGTAGGCCTGCCTTTGGCTAACTGATGATATCCGGACACCTGTGCTCGTGCAGTTGCCTTGGTAAATGTGTAGTACCTCCTTCCACATTGGGAAATGTGGCTGTTCAGAGAACATGCACTGTTAGCACCTTTACTGGATATATTTTGCCAGTCCAGGGGTCATTGAAGTGTTAAGGGTTACGATAATATACTTTTTCATGGTTGACACTGAGTTGGTCTAGGGAGCCACTTGTCTGATTTTGATTAATCTGTGCAGTGCTTTTGTTACAAGATTCTAGTCTACATTGTTTGAATTGTTCTGAACTACTGATTTTTTTTTTTTTAAATAAAAGTGCTTAACATCTTTAACATGTTATTTGTATTCTGGCTGGGGATACTGTATGTTACTAACATGCCATACCTTGTTTGTGTAGGGTACTGGAAGTAACCTGCAAGGAGTCCTGTGTGTCCTTTAGCAGCCCAGTTTATCATCTGAAGTTAATGGTACTTTTGGGTTTAAACATCTGTATAACATCCCTATAACATCTAGTTTAAAGGCATCCTCCACAGTGGCATCAGTGCCTTTCTCTCCATTGGGATGAGACAGCTGCTTTAACAAGGTTATGAAGGCGTGTCTGTCTTATAACAAGACTGATGGTGTAATTTCACTTTTAATGAGAGTCAGGCTTAAATTTACAAAACTGTTCAGTGGCTTAAGTGGTCTCCATGGAGTTTAATATTTATAACCCATTTAAACATGGTTTAATTTTGGATGTGTTCAACATGTAAGTTTTATGGAATTATTTTTTAGCTACAACCACTTAAAGTTCCATTACCAGAGTTGTCAAATAAATAAATATTTCACTGTCATTATTTTAACCTCTGGCCATACCAATGATAATTACCACATGCGTTTACATAGTGTTTTTATAGTTTTCTATACCCATAGGGCTAATAGTATTTGAAGGAGAACCAAACAAAATATTTCCCCAGCGCAATATATAAAAAAACAAATTAAATTATAAAAATGTTGAAATCGTTTGTATTAAACTGCATGTTTAACAGTAGCTAGAAGTACAGCAAATGCACCAATACAGTAAATGTTCTGTAGATCTATAAAATCTGTATTGTCTGTTTATTGTTCATAGAACAATCGCGTACAGTAAGTGCCCTTATGGGCTGATGTGTGACACTGAGGCTAGGAATTGATAGTCGTGCAATCGTTTTGGCTGGCATTAGTATCTGGTTCAAGCAGAACTGAAAAAATTGAGCATTCAGTGACAAAATAATAATAACTACATTTGTTTCACATTTTCCTTTTACTAACGTTAAGTATTAAGTATTAGATTAAACTTATTTCCATATTGATCACTCTTTAAACCAGGCCAAAGAATGATTATTTTCAATATATCGTAATAAAGGAAAGTGGAAGACATTTCCCTGTGGTGGAGGACTGGTGCAGCCCATGCAGCTGTACAGGGGCCCACACACTCAGATCTTACAACCTTCATTTTCATATCATTGTAGCTATGAGTGCCAGTAATTATGTTTTTATCCTCCCTCATTTCAACAGATAGCACTATTCTTTTAATCATGCTTAATTAAAAGAAGCTTCTGAACTTTTTACTTTTTTAACTGTCTTTGCATGGAGCCTGGTACTAGGCACTGTTTTATGTTTTTTTGGCGTCTATTTTTTCAACTCCGTGACCACACTATTACCAAACAGTTTCTCACTGTCTTCATGGATGTTTTTGGGGTACTGTTCACCAGTCTTTTGCAGTTATATTCTGTATGCACGATTCATCCTGTAGGTTAAGCAGAGGTGCTGCTGGGTACCAAAATAAACTATAGCAAATTAACATGCTGACATTAAAAAAGAAATTTCAGGGGCTCCCAAGTGGCACATCCAGTAAAGGCACTCCATGTGGTGTGAAGGATGCACCCTGTAGCCTGAAGATCACAAGTTCAAATCCAGGCACTACTGTCACTGCTAATAATGACCAGGGGTTCCTAGGTAGCAGCACATAATTGGCTGAGCACCACCCAGGTAGGAAGGTCTCATGTCAAACGGGCAATCCACAGTTCACCACACACCACCAACCCCTGTGGCTAATAAGGTGCCTGCAGGTCTGCAGTGGAGCCATTCAGATCTGTGTTGTCCTCCAGCACTATACATCTGGTGGCTTCACTGTGGATCCACAGTAAAAAAATGACATATTGGCAGGAACTCATTTTGGAGGACATGTGTTTCAGCCTCAGGGGTCACCAGGGGTTGCAGCAGTGAACCAGGATAAAAATAATAATTGGGGATTCCAAATTGGGGAGAAAGCCAAGTAAAAACCATTGGCAAGGGGGGTTCCATTCATTGGCTTACCTTCAGTTTGGAAACTCTCTTTTTATTGTTGTGAGAATGTGACATATCGCACACAAAAAAGTATGGCTAAAAAGGGTGGGTAAATTCCCTTCTCATGCTAAAAAGACATGCAAATTGACTAGTAAGGGCCCAGCAGTGAAGATCCCTCTTGTGACATACCCACACACAGATCTCTTATAACTAAAGGCCGTAGCAAGCAATTTTTTATTAACATCTGAGATCTGCTGAAAGTAGACCTGGCAATCTTTGAGCAAATTGAATAATAATAATAATAATAATAATAATAATAATAATAATAATAATATATATAAACTACACCAAATTGTGCACAATAAGTCTGTAATTGTATCGAGGGCTTCAGTGTAATAGTTTGTAAAGCAATTTATTAATATTAGTTTGTAATGTAACTATTTAAATACCTGTCTATGCTTCCCAGTATACCGTGGATACACGTTGCTGACAGGATACATTTCGCCAGTATGCTGTCGAGTTGTTGTACTGGTTTTTGATGAATTTTTCTGTTTCTCACTCGACATCTTTTTCCTTGTTGCAGCATTTTCCTGATTTTTATTGAACACATTTCTGTCTTATCAGTAACATTTTTAAATCTGGTCGTCATTTTTATTAAACTGTCAGTTTGTGTGCTGTGATGAAATCAATTAAGATCCCCACACAACCTGTACATAATAAACCTTATAATCTTACAGCTGTACATAATAAACCTTATAATCTTACAGCTGTACATAATAAGACTATAAACTCCAGGAGTTATAATAGAATCTATTGGGCTGTAAACGAATACTACTACTACTACTACTAATACTAATAATAATAATAATAATAATAATAATAATAATAATAATAATAATAATATTAATTAATTATTTATTTATTTATTTATTTATTTATTTATTTATTTATTTATGTTTTACTCTTGCCAAATATATAGGCTATCTTTCAGCATAGCTAATTTTCAGAAATGAAAGTTTATTTTTGTCCAGTGGGGACCACAAATAGTGTTACTCTCATCAACCAGTATCGAGATGACACCATACTTACTTGCGCCAATAGGGACCACAAAAAATGTTACACTGACAGGAAACCAACATTTTTTCAGAGATCTCAGAATGATGAAAGGACTCGAAATCAATGTAGTAGTCCAGAGAATTCTCAGCTGGCTGCCTTTTTCAAAATAGTGCAGCACTGACTTTAACACAACATGTTTGCAAACTGAAGGCTATAGTTTCAAATCCCATGCATGCTAGACTTTTTTTTATATTTATATTCCATAAAAAATATATTTTTTGCAGACAAATGTTTAATTTTAACTCTTATGCTCTGTAACATACATATGTGTTGACAATAGTGCCTGGGGTCTGCAAAAATCTGCAAAAAACATTGGGAGAAAAAGGAGGAGGAGGAGAAGGAGGACGAGGAGAAGGACATTTTTACCTTACTTTGGCAACTTATTTCTCTTACTGTATGACAGGTATTGACTTTTTTTTCTACATTTCACCCAAGTGCTGGGAACTTAAATTAAAAGTGAAATGGTGCTTTTGGCTGATTTACTTTTGCTGCGCCAATACCCTGAAAACACTTAAACTATCCTTGTTGTATAGAGTCTGGCAGTTCTCGTTGATAACTTGGTGTGAGGAACTACCAGTCCTTGCAATTTTGTTGTTTTATACGCAACGTAACAAAAAAAATATCGAAGCTACTAAAAAAATTAAAAAATGCAGCCCTTTGCAAAAATAATAACAATAATAACAAAGTATTTTGCAAAGCATACAAAGATATTTTGTATCCTTTACCCTTTTGCTATTTCCATGTTTGGAGATTGGATAGCTGATTGCTTTAAGCATTTTAGTCCCTGTAACAGGGTGACATGTGGGTAGTCACTGGAAAATATTGACACAGGAGCATTGGTGTTGATACGCCACACAGGTGCTTGGATTTAATTTCAACACAGAACAGACACTAGGGTATCAGCAATGGTAAACCTAGTGTCACATTTAATAAAGAAATAAAAACAAAAACAAAAGCAAAAAAATTAAAGTTTGCCACACAAAATGACAAGCACTAGTCCCACTAAAAGGAACGTCCCACTCCAGGAACCTACTACTCTACGTAACCCTCTCTGTACTGTTTTGGGATCCACATCCCCTAAGCTAACCTACTTCTGTTCTGTTGCTTCTGAAGTCCCGGCCTTTGCTTTCACAGGCCCCGTCTTGTAGTTAAAGGGTTCTGTGGTAGTAGTTCCTGTAGAGCGGACGTTTCCCTCCTGGATGTAAACAAACACACAGTGCCCATCTGTGTGCAAGTGGCATTAGAATTGCCCTGAGCTGTAGTGCAGCCGGTTTTTGAACTCTGATCTGCATCCCCAGGCATGCAGCCAATCCAGACCTCCCGATCAGCTTAGCTCAGGGCGAGCCTGCCTCTCAGCTGGTTGCTTAGCAACATGACTCCGGCTGCGTATTGCAGCTGATTTATCATTGACACCTTCACTTGCGCAGGAACCAGCGACCCGGCTCCCTGTCACAGTCCCTTAGCAGCAAGATAAGATGCCATTAATGTTACACTTCTTTAAGTAGTGTAGTAACTAAAAAAATCATGCTTGCACCACAAAATGTATTAAATTGGCATAACTGGGAACACGTGCCAGTTGTCTCCTATATTTCTGCTGCGGGTTACTGGCCCATCTTTCCCTTATTCCGCAATTGTGCTAGTGGAATCATTTTGAAAAAAAAAAAACTGAAATTTGCATTGCAAACTATTTAGTATGGAACTAGAATATGCAAACAGCATGGTGCTATGATAAACGAATCAACAGAAGTGCAAACACCTGCGTGTTTCATCAGAAAGAAAGAAAAGACAAGCAAGCTGGTTTATGCTTATTTTATTGGCTGTGTTTAGAAAGGTGGGCAACAGTACATTTTTGCTGAGTACATAATGTAAACAGTACTGCATATACACATACTGTACTACAGTACATTATCAGAATATAGAGCTTAAGACTGTCTGTGTATAATGTTGGGCATTGTAAAAAATAAAAATAAATAAAAGCTATAGAATTGTAACTAGAGTCTAACTATTTAAACTATGGCTGGACAAAAACAATGTAAATACTTTATTTATTTCCTCTTATAAAACTTTCCCATAGTAAAAGCATAGCAAAGTGTAATAAAGCACAATGAAAGCATGTTGAAGCACAGGTAAGCATTGCAAAACTACTGTGATCAACTTTTATAAGGGTCTCTAAACTGTGTATCCCCAGCAGATAATGAGATTGCAGCCGCCATTTGTTTTGAATTGTTTGGGGAAAGTCATTTACGATTGTTTTACGAAAAAAGGGGAATTTTCAAAAACAAAATATGTCCAAATGTGAACAACAAACAGTATACCTCCTGCGAGTGTGGCGGTTAAGCTTCTGGACATCAACATTTTGTAGATGGTCCAAAAACGAGCGATAAATAACAGAGGATTAACCAATTATTTACACATGATTGTATAAGTGTTGTTAAATAAACCAAAGACAGCTGAGAACAGTTTTATGAATACAAAACTTTATTACATCCACCAAAATAAACTTTAAAAAAAACAACATTCTTGAAAAAACTTTGTAAAATAGGGCTTATTTAAACAAAACCAAAAATTTGAGCATGGTGTCATTATTTACTTACTGTACACAAAGATTGGAACTGTTTACAAACCAGAGTAATGTATATCAGTTTTGTCACATTTGGTCATATTTACACTTGGTGTCATTTGCACATTTGTTTGTGAATTGTAAATAATATGGTTGAATTTACAAAACTAGTAACACCATTTTCGTTTCAGTCATTTAATAAACACATTTGTAATAACTGGCAGACTATGGGGAGAAAGAGGAAAATATGTAGTCCAGGAGGGGAAAAAGAACTCCCAGAATGCTATGGGACTGAACCAGGAAGAAGTTTTTCTGGTTCGAGATAGTAAACGTTGGCATGCCTGTGATTAGCAGGCAGAGGTGCATTCAACTAAGCAAACTTTCGCAAAAAAACTGTGTTAGCTTTGAACAATGCTAGTTGAATGGTTTACTGAACATTTCACGAACATTTCAAATATGCAACACATCCTAAAATCCGAAAGCAAAACGGTCGGGTTAGCTATTTTAAAACTGGAATTGATATTTTTTTCTTTCTAAATAAACAGACCCTTATCATCATCATCATCATCATCATCATCATTATAATAATAATAAATGCATACATTTTGTATCAATTTTATTGAAAAATACCAATATTTTATAAATAAGTCACATCAGGGGCGTGCACAAGGGGCAGGCAAGCAGGGGCACTGGCCCCTGCAATAATCATCTCCAAAATATTGATTTCTGCTTGTCAATGTACTGTGTTCACACTTTCTGTCACTGAACATATTTCCTCAAAACATGCAGTTATGGACGCGTGTGTACTCTGCTTGCACACACTCCCCTGTAACGTGCAGTTAGGACGTGCCTGTATTTATGTTCACTTAACGTTAGAGTCCAGCTGCAGGAGTACAATCAATAACAACTTTATCTAGGACAACATTATATGTACCTTCCAGAGATGGAACCTTTTGTTTAACAGTAGCCAGTCTGACTGGTTAATCCACAGAGCATTCAGAGCCCAAGGTACCTAATTTAACTCGGCTTCTAAGATGCTGTTACCCTGTTAGGTTCTGTTTTGTAGTATGAGACTATAAATCAAAATCCAATCACATAGCTTTGTCTTCAGTAAAAATGACTTTAGGCCTTAATCTTTCTATTAAATGTAAAAAGAACTGCATTTTACACAAAATTTCATATTAGTAAAGAAACACAACCCACAAAGTACTTGAACCCTCAACCTTCGTGTCCGAAAGCATTATGATTTTGCTAATTGATTGCAATGCCGAAGCTGCTCCCCTTTCAGTCAGCCTATGCTCAGTGTGTGTACATGTCTATAGATTACTATGTATAGATTGGTCATAAAAAGCTTGACTGAGTTTTCTGCTTGCCCTCCCAGTGAACTGCTTTAGTATTGATGTACTGACCTTCAAATTGGTATGATAAAAATGAAAGAAGACACAGAGCACATTTGTGTAATTTATGCCATTTAGGAAAGAATAGGAATTGAGTTTAGACAAACTGTGGGATCATTTATACACAGGAGAGGGACTACAGTATATATCATAGGTATAGGGGGGCATGTATAAATGAGGCAACTACTCTACTGATGTCAAGTTTAGATAGTAAACTTTGTGTGTACACCGTTGTTTTGAATGAATGCTTTATTCATCTTTTCCATAAACACATGCAAAATATGTATACTTCATAGTTGTCCTAATGTACTGCAAGAACTGTGTCTGACTTGCTGAATATGGACGATACATGTGTAGTAATAGATGATGGTTTTATGTACATAAATGTTGAGCGTATAGTCTGTAACTTCCCTGAGAAAACCTCAAATTGCAGTAATTTTCTACGATAAGGACATAACTTAGTGCAAAAACAAATAAATAGTATTGCAGTATGGAAGATTTTATGATTGAGTGCATGGAATCAAAAATCAGAGCTGTAGAATTCTACTGTAAGAGCTGTTAATTGAATTAGTAACGTTTTTAATAGCCTCAAAGATGTAATAATGCTGGACATAATTACTGTAATTAAGTACATACTGTATAATAATAATAACAATAATAATAATCATCATCTTTATTTTTATATAGCACCTTTCATAGTGGACCACCATCACAAAGCGCTTTACAAGATACAAGACTAGGGTGTGTGAACTCTGCATCAGCTGCAGAGTCACGTGCAACAACATCTCACCCAAAAGATGGAGCACAAGGAGGTTTAGCGACCTGCTTGGGATCGCAGGGAGTCAGTAGCTGAGCTGGTATTTGAACTGGGTATCTCCTGTTTACAAGCCTGTTTCTTTAACCATTGGACCACACAGTCTTTTATGAAGATAGTTGTTAGCACAGTAATTTAGTTCTTTTGTTAATTCACTAGTTGCACTGTCGATGTCAGGCCCTTGTTTGCTAAAATACTCAGTCCCGGTTGCCATAGTACTTGGAGATCATGACCTTCTAAAAGAGGAAAAATCATTAGTGAACATAAATCCACTTTAGTCCTGTCTGTTGTTGCATTATTGTAATTAAGAGCCCAATGTTTAAGACCTAATTTGAAAATGTATGATTATAATTAGGGCTTCTGAGTTTACACGGTTTATATGCTTTTCTACTCTCCTTTAAAAACTCAGTTGATACCTGTTAAGCCTTTCATGTATCTCAGTTGCAACAGATAAATGTGTTAATAGTAAAATTGATTTCATTTATGGAGGTGTAGCAGGGGGAGATCTGTGCTGACTCTGCTGGCATGTTCACAGTGCTGCAGGAAGAGGGCGGCAGTCGTCCAACAATTGCCTGTGAGTAATGGCAGTAACACGGGGAGGTGGGAAAGTGGGTGTGTGGACTTTCCCCCTCTCTGAATGGCTGGGAGGCAAGTCTTGGGGAAATTCTTAGCCCTATAAGTTAACGTTCTGCTGTTTCCTCAGGTCTGCCCTTATAGACGCGCCAAGAGTGCGGAAGCGCTGGTCCAGAACCGAGAACCAATCGGGAGAGAAAAAGAAACGAAACATTTCACAGCGAGACCGTGAGGGCAGGGAACCCTTGGGCAGACCCTGGGAAAAAAAAAAAAACTGAGCAGGCTAGTTAGCCGGCAGTGTAGGTCGGTGATCCGGATCGTACGGATAGCGGCGGCCGGGATATAGCTGTCAAGTGCAGCACCTTTTCTTTGTAGTTTTGTTACTGTTTTATTTTCCCTGTTTCTTTGTGCTTTCTGTTTTGAATTATTGTTTCGAAGCACCTGCAAGTGTGCTGGTATTGTGTACCATCGCCTGGTATTCCCGTGGTTCTGTTTACCATCGTTGGTAAGCAGACCATGGACCAACAGTGCCCTTGCGGGCTAAAAGAAAAAGAGCACCCCAAAATAAAACTGGGCACCTGTGCGGTGTTGCCAAATCCACCTGTCTGTCTCCTGTGTCAGTGAATTACCCACCACCCTTCCACAGGGGGTTTTCTAAGAAACAACTAATTGGGCTTTTAAATTGTAAGTCACTTTTTCATTTCAAAGCAGAAGCGACTCCTCTTTATTATTGTAAATACAGTCACACAGAATGATTGTAATAGTGTGTCCAGCATGAAATACTTTATTTTTCATTATACAAATTGTTACTTCTCAGGCACAGTTTGCATTTTACAGAGATTTTTTTTTTCTTAGTCAGGCTGCAGCTCGAAATATCCTTTGAAGATCCAACTATCAAAACCACTCATTCCATCCTCTGATGACATTTTCCAGCAAGATATGAAAAGTGCATTCATGTGACGTGTAAGGTTTGACTTACACTGTTGAAGTGCCTTCTGGTTTCCACATTATGCATTAGCATTGTCCTTTTTTTAAAAGTAACGAAAAGTAACTGTTGTAGTGACCTCAATTATGGTGTGCAGCATAGCACACCACACCTAGCTGGTTGTATAGCTGGTCATGGCTAAACACTGTGTATATGTGTACATATATATATTCAAATGTTAAAATAATAAAAGACAAAAATTGGATGAGTTTTAATATGTAAGGGACTGATGCAATTAGCAGTCAGACAAGTCTAACAACTTTCTACTAACGTGAACATCAAAGTGTATTTTTAAAAGTGCTGATTCATTTTATGCCTTTATGGAACCTATATTTATAAATTTAAAATAGAGGATGACCTGAACATGTCATATTTTTTACATCTCCAAAGTCAATGGACTACTATAGGACTCTGTTGGGAATAGGTTTTATATATAGTCATGCAGTTTTTGTGCTTCAGGATATGCACTACAAATACAGAGTCTGTGTTAGGCATTCAAAATACAGACAGTAAAGCCTGAATGAAATTAGGGTGAAGACAGGTGGATTATCAGATGCACTATACTGAGCAGGTACTGTTTGACAGTCTCTGGAACCATGCAGCTTATATAGACTGTTCAGCAAACTGGTGATTAAAATGCAAGGGTTGGCTGAATTCTACCAAGCAGCAACAATACCTTCATACTACAATCAGCATGTGCCTGAGATTATTGTGTGCATATCCAGATGTCTTTGTGATATTGCGATCATTAACTGTGATCCAATTTACAATTGTTTTGTTTTTTTAATACATGAAGATTTAATCTTAATATATAAAGAAGAAAATGAGTCTGTTCCTTTGTGCATTCAGACCCCGTAGGAGCCAGTGTAACCAAACTTTGCATGGCCTCCTCTTTCATCCAGGGGAAGGTCGAAGGCTATGTTTGGATCCAAAATTTTGACCCCCGGGTTACTTTATTTAGTAACCCCTTTGCTGGATCACTATAGTAGCCATGAATCTCACATTAAAGAAACCCACAAAACCCACAAAAAATGGCCAAAAAATAAATACAAATAAAATAAAGTTAAAAAAGGTAAAGGGGTCCGAGCTCATCGTGCGACACCCAAGATCGGTAACTCATAGGAAACCATTCCCCCAATTTGTCATGTATGAAATATTGAAATATTGAATTTCCCCCAACAACGGCTGGTACTTCAGGTAGTTTTTTTTATAAATACTGTGAAATATTAAACCCTAACCTCCAGAGATCTGCACATTTTATTTAATTTATAAAATCATGATAAATCGCACACATTAGATGATCGCAGAACTTTCAGATTGAACATCTAGCAATTAGATTGAAAATTACCTTGGTAGCAACCTTGTCTACAGTAGTGTATCGTACTTTCCAGATGCGGTAATGTCATCTAATCAGAGTTATATTGCTTACTGTAATTAACTAAAAGTAAGAATATTAGTTGTACTACACTATTGTGGGGGGGGGGGGGGCAGAGGGGGGGTAGTAGTGGGAGCAGGAGCAGTGGGGAGAGGGTACAGACCTGTCTAGTAGCTGACATCTTCTAGAGTGCTGCTAGGTTCAGATTTTCTCCAGCAGCCTCTCCTCATACCCTCATTTTGCAAGGGAACTGGTTAACAGCTGCTAGACTGTGCTAAAGACAATAGTTAAGCAGTACAATAGTTTCAATGCATTTCAATGGGATCACACAACTACAAAAGCTGTGTGGAAACCAATCAAATTGCAAATCAACCTCTATTCAATTTAACCACACTCACCTGGTATTAATCACAACAGTGGATCACGCAATTAAAACACCTCCTTAATAATGTTACTTAAATATAGCTAACGTTAAGAGTTGGCATGAGACCTCTAATAGCCACCGGGAAAGATTTGGAAAAGGTCCTCGCTCTGACTGACTGCCACAGCTCAGACTGCCCTTCTACTTGTGACCCTTAGACTGGCTGGCACTTAGAACAACTGGTGTTCAAAGACACTGATTGCCAATTTATAATATTCTTTAGGCCTGGAGCTATATATTTAACAGTAAATATGCATCAACCTCACAATTCAACACACCACAACACAGTTTGGATCACTTAATTACTTTTAAAATTTTTTAATTTAAGTGCAGCCTGGTTACCTAAGCAAGCAACAATTATAACAAAGAAACTACAATCCACATACCTATTTTAACGCCAGTTCAAACAGCAACGCCAATTCCAGCCAGGGGAAGAAGCAGATACCACACGTGTTTGCAGATTATGGTCTCAAAACAAAATAATTAATAGATTTAACAGGGGGTTGGTCAGAGTAATGCCCGGGTAGTTTGTTGAGTCGAGTTGTTTAACGCAGAGCTTTTACAATCGCCAGAAAGTCAGAAAAAAGTATTTTCCAGTCAGGTTTTGACGACCCCTAATAACCTAGTCCCACAGTTTGAATACCTCTGGTTTAGATCAATCAGTAGAACTTCAACTTTAGAAATGAAGGAATCTTTTTTGTGTGCTATGAGGGAATCTTAATAGAAACATTTAACATATGTAGTAATCCGTCACATATCGGCCCATCACGTATCCACCCTAACCGTTTATCCTCCATGATCAAGCTCTTCAGCAACGTTAGTTTATTATTGAACAGAGAAGATTAGTTCAGATACTGTAGATCCTATCAAAGTTTCAGTACACTGTGCTGTATGTGACCCCATGTGCTGCCATTGCTGGCAGCGTCAGGTGAGCTGTTTAGTGTGCGAATATGTAAATAAATCCTGTTCGCCTCGGTCTCCTGCCTGTTACTCTGTATGGAAGGCCATCCATGTCAAAAAACATGTTATTTTGTAGGCGTTTCAAATATTTAGTTCACATTCTAAGTTGACTTTAGTATGTGTTGTAATTATAATTATTACTTTGTGAGATGTTTGTTCGAAAATAAAAGTGCATTCTCAAAATAATAATTACATTAATCCCCCCTACTACTTTTAGAGAGGCTACAACACCGTTGCATTGAGGTGCATTGCCACAAAAAAGTGATCTAGAAATTGAAAATTAATTAAATTGTACTGCATTATACTGGCTTGGGATTCTAGTTCTTATGATCCCCATCTTTATGATAAATGCTTTGAAAAAGCTAAAATATAAACATTAACTAACAAATAAACAAAATACATTTAATTTGTGTATATAAAAAAAAAATGCTTTTACAGAATAGAGACATGCAGAATCCTTGAAAACATGAAAAATCTCATTTATGTTTTTCTTTCCGATTGAGTTCTGTCGTCATGACAACTATAATATTTTAAAGTTACTTTAGGCCTTCTCCATATACTCCAGGAGATCAGAGACACTGAACAGCATATAAAATGTGAAATATTTATAACATGGTTTTTTGCATTACATTTCCTGTTGTTTCCTACAGTATTTAATCTGTGAATACTAGTTTCTTATTTTCCACATCGCACCAGAGCAGCTGTTTTCCCCCTGGCACTGGTCCTTTCTATTTAGCAACAGCAGTATGGTGTGTAAATGTACTTTCCTACACAAGTCTGTAGGTTGGAGTGATGATGTAATAGATGAGGATTTAAATGAACTGGAGGTTTAACTAACGCATCCTCTTACATATCATAAGGGCACATAGCTTAGCCCACACAGACTACGAAACCTGTCATTTCAGGATTTATTTTCTATGCAAAATGGTTTATTTATAAATGCGTTTGCTGTTGTTTTTTTTTTTTTTTTTTTTTTTTTTACTAGGGAAAAATTGATTAATTATTTAAATTACATTATTTTGATTGTACATTTGGTTAATTAAACATGTATTAAAGCCAATTTGCATATTCTGCTTGGTGAAATTTTTATGTTAAAAAAATCCTTTTGGCATCCATTTAAAATCAAGTGTCGAAACAAGAAATCATATTTAATTGATGATGTTTTTTTATTTTATTTTTTTTATTTAAGGAAACTTGAACTTTAATAAAATAAAATAGCATATTATTATAGCATTTTCTGTTTAATACAAGGTATTTATTGTAGTTGGCATTATATCCCCCTGAACTGGTCTCATTTTACATACTATGGTAATTTGGTTAAATAGGCAATTCTTCTAGAGAAGTAAACATTTTTGAAAGGATTAGTTCCTTAAAGGCAGCTGGATTTGGAAAACAGTTAATCACATTTGCCAATAGTCTGTCTCTCAAAAATATCAGTCATTTGTGCTGCCAACCAAGTGCCTTCAGTTAACTTTCTATCAAAATGTGTCAGGCCCATTGTGACTGATGCAGGTTGTACGCAGTATATTGGTATTTCCATTTGAACAAACGTATGTGCTACATGGTACAGGTGTTCTAATATAAATTAAACTTCCTTAAAATGAATTCTGACAGCTCAGCAACAGTATTGTCAATCAAAAGGGTCTAGAGCTATTTTTCGGTCAGAAATAGAATAGCTGTTGTCTTCCCAAGCATGTGGCACTCTAACACGTAGGACCTCTGTGAAAAACAGATTTCTTACTTGGTCAACCAAAGAAATATTGGAATTATTAACTATCCTTTACAATTTAGATAAATGGAACCTGACAGGCCCACAGAAAACTAAACAGACATATGATGTTATCTGTGTGTGCCTTTTACTCTTGTTCTGTTGGGATTTAATATGTCTAATTTGTATGCTTGCTTAGACTTGCAGTTTCTTTACAAGTGTTATACTTGAAACCAGTAGGTTATAGTGCCTATAACACAGCATCAAATCTAACAGCTTCTAAAAGTGAGGGTGCAAAATTGGAAGAGTGGTGTATTGTGGGAATATTTTACTTTTTGTTAGGGGTGAAGTAACAATTACCACAAATTAGGTCCCAAATAAGGGGCTGGAACGGCCCACTTTATTGAAATGAATGAGGCTAAATGAATAAAGCAACTTTTTGCTTTATTACCAAGTAATTGTCATTTTGTTGTTTTAATACCATATTTATCTTGTATCAGCTAAGGCGACCCACAACATTTAGATGCAATCTTCCTAGGGTGGGACAAAAATCACTTTGTATGCAGGTGGCCATTTGGCCCCTAGCTTTCAGAACCTGGTGGCCAATTGGACTTTTATGGTGGCCAACATTTTCAAATGTGGACAGTAAAGCCCCTTTCACTCTGGAATGCTCTACCCTGGTCAGATCCTACCCGAGTTGGGACCCGGTGTCATGCGGGTAAGCTTTCACACTGCTTTTTGAAGAAGCAGGGTCAACCTGGGTGACAGAAGCATACAAGATGGCATGATTGTTACAGACATTTCCATCTAAGCTTCTCTGGATTGAATCGTCAGCCCAAATGTTGATTAGACCTGGTTTCACACTGCGGGATTGTGACCTGGGTAGCCAGAACCCGCCAGTGTGAAATGTGCTTATGAGGAGACATGCATATTTCACACCCACATTGCTTTTGGATGCTTTGGTTTCAAGTAATGTTTTTATATTAACTTTAAGTAGAGGGAGTGTAAATATATACAATTGATGTGCCAGGAAATTAATTACATACAATTCCAGGGAACTGCTGTATATTCTGTGCATAAAATGCCAGGGAACTATATACAAAAAATGTCAGAAAATAGAACTATATTAATCAAATGCCAGGGAAGACAACTAGGTATATAAAAGTTCCAGGGAAGAGTTTGTTTCTGTTTTAACTCCAAAAATGGCAGGTAAGCAACACAAAATCTGATTCCTAAAAAACAAAACCAATGCAATTCATAGATGATTTTAGTTCTGTTCACTTAACTTTAAATTTAAATTGACCTTATTATTTCTAATTGCCTCTAAGCAGTCCTCAAGTCTTAATTTCTCATGTCATCTAAAGCCCAATTTCACACAGGACTAAAAATCACATAAACAGGTAGATTTGGAATTTCTGCCAACATCCATGAAATTTAGTTACGTGTGAACCGACCATTTCTTTTTATCCCAGATAAAATTGGAGGACCGTTGAGAAAGTTTTTACAGAACATTGGGACCTGTGTCTTTTTACTCCTGTGTGAATTGACCATGTCAGTGTTATGTTACAATAAAGCATTTCCGGGGTATTCGCCTCAAACCAATACCAGCCTTTACAATAAACCATAATATGATATTAAAATTGGTCCTATTTGTCCTGAGATTCTCCAGTTCAGTAAAAGTGTACAATTGAGCATAACCAAATTGGGGACTGGTGAAAATACAAAACATAACTAATTGTATAGTGGTCGGAACAGGGTGTAGATCACGTTATCCGCTATGAGAAGGACAGTAATCAACAGTATTCCATCAACTGTAACGAATATATATATATATATATATATATATATATATATATATATATATATATATATATATATATATATAATATTGTTTTTAAGGACACTCTGCCATTGAATTTCCAGCCTAAGTTTCTGTTGCAGTTTACCTATTTTCAACAAAACAACACAGACTTCATTTATACTACAAAACTTAATACCCTTTAATCTTTCTGAATCCATGTTCACATTATTCTGACAGAACATTTAAAAATAAACTTAGTTGTCATTTTTTGGGTCGGTAGTTCTATAACTATCTTTCTCAAAATGTACATAATTGGTTACTGCTATGTGTCTGGAAGACATACTTTGAATTATTATCCTATTAGGTAGGGTTTGGAAGATATGTGGGTTGGATTAAGTGACACACATTCAAGTTTGTCAAAGTTTAACTCATTCTGCTCTCTGACAATGGCAACAGTGCAATTTTTTCTTTGTCGATGCCACTACTTTCTGCCCATCGTGAGATGTTCGGTTTTCGAGAGGCTGGCTTGTACACATAAAACATCGATCCTCCAGTATAAAGCAATCGTTTAGCTTAGAGTAACATTTTTCCTTAAAATTCATTATTCATTTAGTACAATTATATTGCCAATTTAAATTACGAAAGCTCAAAGTCAGCAGAGGCATAAAAAAAATCCAAGATGGCCACCGGATAACTAATGAAGCTACATTTATTTGGTGTGTAAAAAGTTTTTTTTTTTTTTTTACATGTTTAAAAAGTATTTTTGTATGTTTTCATTTCAGAAAAATGTGAAACTGATTACAAAAATCGATTTGATCTTTTTTTTTGGATAAAATCTAAAATTATATTTGACCACCCTACTCATCGGTGACATTTAAAAAATGGATGCTTTGATTGGTCCATAACATCCAGGTTATGATTTCAAATCATTCACAAAGGTGCCTTCTCTGGCCATTTCATTTTGAATTTACTGAATTTCCTTGATAAAAACAAATCCACTTCTAGGAGGTTAACATCCTCTGTTTTTGACCAACTCTGAGAAGACGTACTTTTTTAGTCCTGTGCCAATCATTCTAAAGCCAACCAAAACCATTGCTGTCCAAAGCTAGTTGCTGCGGATCATGCAAAATTAGGGCTCTTTCCCAGCACTTCACAGTCTAAAAATAGGTATTTTAAGATATTTCACACTTAAACATATTTATCAAAGCATCAAAATATCAGTCACATTAAAAAATTATCATTTTATCTAAAGTTATTATGCAACAAATGTTCCTAAATATTTAAATGCTCACCTGAAAAACTGTCAATGTTAAATTGCATAATATTTTGTTTTTTATGTTCACCTTTTAAAGACGTTGGGCCCGATTTTCGATCTTCGCGCAATCCCCTCGCTAAATTTGTGCCTCACAAAAAAATAGTACTTTGGCACAAAATGAGAGATATTCCAAAACGGCACAAAGCAGTTGTGAGACATTGGAATATAGCAGTTTTTGTACTATTGTGTGTTTGTACTATTGTACCCAACTCCAGAGTGGACTGTTACTCTGACACTATTTGAGCCAGCGGTGCGCAGTTATTGGAACACATCGCAATTATCGCTCAGATACTGGTATATTCAATTTGATTGCGCTATGTGCATATTGAATGTCCACCTAGCATACATTTGCATCACATGTTTCTATTTACCGATGCTTTACCATATGCTAATAGGACAGTGTTAAAGGAACAGAAGGAAGGCAGTATGCTGGACAGAGGTGAGTGCATGTTTCCACACTCATATGTTGGGCATGGAAATACGCTATAAACGTCACTGTGATATGAACATGTTATATATGTTATGGAAACAAAAAAAGAGGCTTTTTTTTGCATTTTAAAATCCCAAATGTGCGTACTGAGGCTGGTAAAGGGTCATTTGCTTACTATGCCCCATGGTCCTGGAATGAGTTCAAACTAAAGCTGCAGACCCAGATATCTTTATTGCAATTTAAGAGTAAACTGCATGATTTCGTTACTGAGAGTTGTAATTGTTTTAAATAGTTGACTACTTTTGTGTATTTTGATTATTGTTTTAAATGTGATTTGCCTGTGTCTTAATTGTATTTTATTGTGTATTTGTTCTTGTTGTCCGATTGACTTGCTGCTGCCTGCTTGGCTAGGTCTCACTCGTAAAATAGGTTTTATTCTCAATGTGACTACAAGGATAATAAGTAAATAAATAAATAATTGTGTGTGTATATATATATATATATATATATATATATATATATATATATATATATATATATATATATATATAATTATAATATATATATATATATATTTATATATATATATATATATATATATATATATATATATATATATATATATATATATACACACATGGGTAGTATATAGTCCCAGGTGATAGTCCTGGTATTGCCTGTTGATCTACTAAAAAACTTTAAAATAGGAAGATATTGCATAGTCGGCAACCAGTTTGGGGTCATACAAGTACTAATATATTTGTGCACAGTTTTTGCAAAGTCTTTGTTGGGCACACAAGTCATCGTGTTATATATTATAGATTATAACAACGACTTGTGTGTCTAGAAAAAAGTTTTTCTGAATAAGGTGTCTAGAAGGGATAGTATTCCGATAGTATACTAAGTGGGTATTCGGTATCACGTTTTCGGAACACTGGTATCCAGAATACAGACGGATTCATTCAGAATACTCTGTGGAATAGCTATTCAGATTTCCCACTATTCAGAATACAACTGGAATCCTGATAGAACAGGACAACTGAACAGGTACGCGGATAGCAATATCGGTGCAGTCAATTGCACCTACCACACGCGGCAGGTGTATATGGTACCCTTCCCTTCACACCATGGCATCCCAGAACGCTGCACAAGGTTAAAAACAAAACATGAAAGCTCATATGTACAATATACTGCAGCTACAATCTGCTGACCGGCGTAACAATACTGAGTGATTTATGAGGTCCAGTTCTCGCTTAGTTAATCCCACCCTTTTTGTTGTTGTTTGTTTTTGGGTTTTTTTGTGTTATTGATGATTTTAGAATCTAAGGGCCATATTCATAAAATATGGTGGTAATTTACTGGGCAGTATTTGGCACATGGGGGGAAGTGTCAAGCATTGCAACGGCAGTAATGCCAAAATACACGCATCTCAAGACTTAATTATATGCATGAGCAAATTGTAGGGGCTCGTTTGTAAATGTAGTCTGTGATATTAAAATTAGATTTATGACAGAAGTCATATAGGGGTCTGGAAAATTCACTGTATTTTTAAAAGATATTCCAGAATGGCAATGAAAAAAAACAACAAATTTCATGGAGTGCCATTTTGAATTAGCATTTTTTGAGATTTGCAAAAAAATGGCATAAATAAATAATTGTAGACATCTATTTCTTGTAACTTTCTTTCCTCATCCACAAAAGCAAAACTTTTGTTACAAAATATTTTTCCCGAAATGTTTTGTTTTCAAGATGCATCAAGAATGCATTGCTGTGCAGTTCTGATTTAGGGAAAAAAATCTGCCAGACCAATACAGATTACTCAATTTATAGTCATTTAGGGGAGGGGCTATGTAAATGCCTGTGTCTGTTTACTAAGTAGGAAAAGAACGACTCTGAATATCGTAAGGAGAGCTTCATGCGTTGCCATGAAGATAAAAACATTTAACAAGAGAAATTAATTCACATGTTGTCGCGCATATGAATTATGACGCCCATTAGCTACTTGTTTGTCTTGTTACCTTTCCAACACACACACACAAAATTATATAAAATATAATTTCTACTTACTAATTTCTAAGTACAAGTTTTACTACTTAGAATTTATATTTGTGTGTGTGCGTGTGTGTGTTTGTGGAACATCTAAAAGTTAAATTACATTTAATTACAATACATGTTTTTATTTTGAATGTAACCTACAATATTCAATTTTCTCTCTCTCTCTCTCTCTCTCTCTCTCTCTCTCTCTCTCTCTCTCTCTCTCTCTCTCTCTCTCTCTCTCTCTCTCTATATATATATATATATATATATATATATATATATATATATATATACACACAAGCCTGCTGTTATCTCTACTGGACCTGGCAGTTTTATCCATATATTATATAAAGTCAAGACACTTAAAAAACACAGAACATTGTCTCTCCAAATGACCTGCCTATTGTTCGATTGTGGTAGCCCATTTGGAGGGAAGGCTGTATTTTTCAGATTATTCTGTTAATCTATGCTACCCTTAGACCATTTTGAGGGTTTCAGAACATTTAAATGTGTACATTACTAGACATATACAATTATGGCCAAAAAATTTGCATCATCGTATAGAAATAACATATTTTGCTTCATGAAGTCGAATGAAACCTGTTGAATAACATTACATTAACATGTTGAATTACATACCGCTTTGTCATAAGAACATAAGAACATAAGAAAGTTTACAAACGAGAGGAGGCCATTCGGCCCATCTTGCTCGTTTGGTTGTTAGTAGCTTATTGATCCCAAAATCTCATCAAGAAGCTTCTTGAAGGATCCCAGGGTGTCAGCTTCAACAACATTACTGGGGAGTTGATTCCAGACCCTCACAATTCTCTGTGTAAAAAAGTGTCTCCTATTTTCTGTTCTGAATGCCCCTTTTTCTAAACTCCATTTGTGACCCCTGGTCCTTGTTTCTTTTTTCAGGCTGAAAAAGTCCCTTGGGTCGACACTGTCAATACCTTTTAGAATTTTGAATGCTTGAATTAGGTCGCCACGTAGTCTTCTTTGTTCAAGACTGAACAGATTCAATTCTTTTAGCCTGTCTGCATATGACATGCCTTTTAAGCCCGGAATAATTCTGGTCGCTCTTCTTTGCACTCTTTCTAGAGCAGCAATATCTTTTTTATAGCGAGGTGACCAGAACTGCACACAATATTCAAGATGAGGTCTTACAAGTACATTGTACAGTTTTAACATTACTTCCCTTGATTTAAATTCAACACTTTTCACAATGTATCCGAGCATCTTGTTAGCCTTTTTTATAGCTTCCCCACATTGCCTAGATGAAGACATTTCTGAGTCAACAAAAACTCCTAGGTCTTTTTCATAGATTCCTTCTCCAATTTCAATATCTCCCATATGATATTTATAATGTACATTTTTATTTCCTGCGTGCAGTACCTTACACTTTTCTCTATTAAATGTCATTTGCCATGTGTCTGCCCAGTTCTGAATCTTGTCTAGATCATTTTGAATGACCTTCGCTGCTGCAACAGTGTTTGCCACTCCTCCTACTTTTGTGTCGTCTGCAAATTTAACAAGTTTGCTTACTATACCAGAATCTAAATCATTAATGTAGATTAGGAATAGCAGAGGACCTAATACTGATCCCTGTGGTACACCGCTGGTTACCACACTCCATTCTGAGGTTTTTCCTCTAATCAGTACTTTCTGTTTTCTACATGTTAACCACTCCCTAATCCATGTACATGTGTTTCCTTGAATCCCAACTGCGTTCAGTTTGAGAATTAATCTTTTGTGCGGGACTTTGTCAAAAGCTTTCTGGAAATCTAAATAAACCATGTCATATGCTTTGCAATTATCCATTATCGATGTTGCATCCTCAAAAAAATCAAGCAAGTTAGTTAGGCACGATCTCCCTTTCCTAAAACCATGTTGACTGTCTCCCAGTACCCTGTTACCATATAGGTAATTTTCCATTTTGGATCTTATTATAGTTTCCATAAGTTTGCATATAATAGAAGTCAGGCTTACTGGTCTGTAGTTACCTGGTTCAGTTTTGTTTCCCTTTTTGTGGATCGGTATTACGTTTGCAATTTTCCAGTCTGTCGGTACCACCCCTGTGTCAAGAGACTGCTGCATGATCTTGGTTAGCGGTTTGTAAATTACTTCTTTCATTTCTTTGAGTACTACTGGGAGGATCTCATCCGGCCCAGGGGATTTGTTTATTTTAAGAGCTCCTAGTCCCTTTAACACTTCTGCCTCAGTTATGCTAAAGTTATTTAAAACTGGATAGGAACTGGATGACATGTGGGGCATGTTGTCAGTATCTTCCTTTGTAAAAACTTGTGAAAAGTAATCATTTAATATATTTGCTATTTTTTTTTCTTCCTCTACGATTTTGCCATTTGTATCTCTTAAACATTTAATCTCCTCTTTGAATGTTCTCTTGCTGTTGTAATATTGGAAAAACATTTTGGAATTGGTTTTAGCTCCCTTAGCAATGTTCATTTCTATTTCTCTCTTGGCCTTTCTAACTTCCTTTTTGACTTGCGTTTGCAGTTCCGTGTACTCTTTCTGCGTACTTTCTTTTTGGTCCTTTTTTAATGCTCTGTAAAGTGCCTTTTTTCGCTGAATATTTTTTTTAATTGATCTATTAAACCATTTTGGCAATTTAGTTTTACATTTAGATTTGTCTACTTTAGGGATGTAATTGTTTTGCGCCTCTAGTACTACATTTTTGAAGAACAACCATCCTTCTTCTGTGGGTGTTTTCTCTATTTTACTCCAATCTACTTCTGTTAGTCTCTGTTTCATGCCTTCATAGTTTGCTTTTCTAAAATTGTAAACCTTAACTTTAGTCTTTACTTTTGGGGATTTAAAAAACACTTCAAATGAGACCATGTTGTGGTCTGAGTTTGCCAGTGGTTCTCTGACCTCTGTTTTAGTTATTCTATCTTCGTTATTTGAAAAGACTAAATCAAGGCATGCCTCCCCTCTAGTGGGTGCCTTCACAAATTGTGTTAGGAAGCAGTCATTTGTCATTTCCACCATTTCTATTTCATCCTTCGCGCTACCCACCGGGTTTTCCCATTTTATTTGGGGGAAGTTGAAATCCCCCATTAGTATGGCTTCTCCTTTGCTACACACATTTCTAATGTCATTGTATAACAGATTATTTTGCTCACCGTCTGAATCTGGCGGTCTATAGCATGCTCCTATTATTATGCCTTTTGAATTTTTGTCTGTTATTCTGACCCATATTGATTCGGTTTTATTTTCTTTGTCCAGGTTTAACACCTGGGCTTCAAGACTGTTTCTTATGTATAGCGCTACCCCTCCTCCTCTTCTGTCCTGCCTGTCTTTCCTATACAGTGTATACCCACAAATATTATATTCGTCCCCATCACTCTCAGATAACCACGTTTCTGTAACACCTATCACATCATAGTTACCTGTTAGTGCAGTAGCTTCAAGTTCTAGAATTTTGTTTCTGATACTTCTAGCATTTAGATAAATACATTTAATGGTTGTCTTACCTGAGTTGTTGTTCTTGTTTTGATGTGGTCTCCCTTCTGTTTTTTTGTTGATTTCTCCCCCCTTCCTTTCTAGTTTAAATGCTTCCGAACCTGCTCGAGGATCTTTTCTCCAAGTAGACTGGTTCCCTTTTTATTTAAGTGCAGTCCATCCCGTCTATACAGATAGTCCTCGTTGTAGAATGTGGTCCAATGATCAAGATAGGTGAAGCCTTCCCGTGTGCACCACGTCTTCAGCCATGCGTTTTGATTAATTATTTCCAGCTGTCCATATGGTCCTTTGCAAGGTGCGGGTAGTATACCAGAAAATACCACAGTTTTGGTTTTCTCTTTTAATTTCCTTCCTAGCTCTCTGAATTTATTTTGCAGGGATTTTGGTCTGTCTCTTCCAATGTTGTTTGTACCGATGTGGACGACTACTACCGGGTCGTCTCCTGTTCGTTCTAGGAGCCTGTCCACGTTCTCAGTGATGTGCTTGACCGAGGCTCCCGGAAGGCAGCACACTGTTGTAGTAAGGGGGTCCAAACTGCGAACTGAACTTGCTGTGTTTCTCAATATGGAGTCCCCAACAATCATGACCTCCCTTCTTTTTGCTGTCTGGTCACCACTGTCAATAGGGTCCTGGATGTTGTTCCTTTCATTCTCTTGTTGTTGGTTCTGCTCATCACAATTCTGAAGTGACTCAAATCTGTTGGTTGTTTTGATTTCTGGTGGTTGTGTTTGACGAAGTTTCTTTTTTTCCCTGCTTCTGCCTACCTGAACCCAGCTGTTCTGACCTTCTATCTCCCTGGTGGCTTTCAGTCAGTTAGGGGTGATGCAGACTTCCATGAATTGTGGGTGTGCCAGTTCCTCAAGATCCTGTTGCTGTCTCACTTCTTCCAGCTCCATTTCTAGCATACTTACTAGTTTATGCAAATCCTGGATCGCGCGGCACTTTACGCACACTTGGTTTAGCTC